>NC_143014.1:254570373-254807873 GCF_055824585.1 Amblyomma mixtum | reverse complement strand
GATTGGTTCCTCAAATAGCGCATACGTACATGCCGCGTCAAAAGTATACAGTGCAAGGGGTTTGCTTCTGAGCTGTTTACCACGGCTCATTAAGCACATCTAGTAGTCCAAAGCTTGAGAAAATTAAGGACGCATAGCCATGCTTCTTTCGTGAGATTGCGGTCGCTGAGGATGCATAACGAAGCTGACTGGAGGCATCAAAAGCAAACCCCTTGGGCTGTATACTTTTGACGGGGTTGTAACTGATGTCCAGCCAGTGTCTCGCACCTCAAAAACGGCCGCCGAAAATCTGAGCTATTCAGGTCCTCGGTTCGGCGGCCCAGTGAAATATTTTTTGGTAGCTTAGTTTAGTAGTTTTATTTTTTGCAGACGTCCCTAATCATTTAACAAGACTGAAAGAAGAACTGTGCAGTTTTCAGTGCTGTCGAGGCATGGCGCTGGAAACAGTTATCCACTATGAACTTACATCCTTAGTAGAGCAATAGCTAGAGCAGAAGGCAAAGCATTAGCGAATAAATGTTTTCACGACACCTGATAACACGTCATGATTTGGACCAGGAATTCGTTCAGTCGACCGCATGTTCTCTACAAAGGAGTCTTTGGCGTGGTACAAACTAGGATATAAATGCTTTGGGTCTCAACTGTTCTACTGTAGTGAATTAAGAAGTGGGATGCTCACAAGGTTGCACTCGCGTTAACGCGTGCCTTGCAACTGGCCGTCTGGCCAAACATCCTAAACAGACATGCGATTGCAATGTTGCTGGATCGGATTTTATAGCGCGTGGGCAGCAAAGGCGATTATGGGCTAGACGCAGATAGCGCATACAAGTAACAGTCAAGCTCTCTCCCGATAACAGTGTGCAAGGACAATCCAAAGACAGCTACAGGCACTCACCCAAGTAAGACGACGTCGGGCGGCAGAGCTTCACCGGGAAAGAAGGATGCTTCGGCTGGAAATACAAACCACGGACCAGCGTATGTTCGGATAAGCTGATCAACCGCCCTGAAGAAAGGAAAGCGTGTTTTAAGCATGAAATACTTCCTATGCTATTGTCGACATATAAGGCGAACATCGAATATGAGGGGAATATCGAATACGTCGAATATGAGGAATAAGCTTCATTCGAACATAAGGGCAAACTTATCCAAATATTCTGAAAGTTTCTGTCAAAACGGTCACCAGTATCAAAAATCTGCCGCGAGCGGGATTTGAAACGGCGGTGATACAAACTTATCAGCCTCTCTTATCGCCGCCTTAGGCCTCCCGGGCATCACTTAAACATGGTATTTATTAGAGTAAATTAATGTTCTGTGTATATAAACTATTCGCAAAGTGTTTAAGAAGCAATATTCGCAAAGTGTTTAAGAAGAAATTGAGGTAGAATTGAGCACATCATCAGATATTATTATTAGTATCAATAGAGACTACCCCCTCAGGATTGAATCCTCTCAGGGGAGACATCTCAGCGAGATGAACAATCATGCGGCTGAAGTCAGATTTTTCTCACACAAGAACTTCGCAATGCTTGTCCGTCATAGCAGTTTTCCATGCGGTATGCAGTGCAATAAGGAAACATATGTAGGGCTTTATCAACATACTGCAGTTCATTACGGTATCATACAATATAAGTAGTCAGTTCAATTTCAGTGCGAATGTACTACTACACGGAGTAAAACTCAACAAAAACCTTGTGACGTCCCTGAACTTGTGGCTGCGGAATTAGTATAAACAGTGCCGCGGCTGGATTTTTAGTCCACGGCGGCGCGAACAGATCAGCTCCGCTGTCCACTAGACAAGAGCGATATGCTATCACCGCTGCCGATCACAATGAGTGTTACGGTTCAGTGGACATCGTCTTTTTCATCAACTTCCATCTGCAGCGCGAACAGTCAGATCAGCTTAACCTCGATCGCCCTATGTGACGACGACCCAACAAAGCAAAATCATGAGCCAACCAGGCTAAACACAAGCTCTTGCACGTCATCTCGGTTTAGCTGCGTTAAAATCCTACCACTTTTATCAATGTCCGCTGTAGGAAATCCACGAGCAGTATTGGGTCTGTACAATAAGTGATGGAATGCTCAATGATTTCTGGAACATCACAGAGGAGACATTTTGTCAAGGACAAATTAAGTACGTTCTTCTCCAGCCATAGCTCTCCGGCAATCTATCAGTGAGCCGCTTATCAAAGAAACGTTTGTATACAGCGCGAGAGCGATTTTACGTTCGCTATTAAGTACGTCATGGCCAGTACGTCATGACAGATCGGTACATATATCCGGCGGGTAAAGAATACAAATCTAACCGTTGTAGAACTGCTTCAGTGGCACTGCAAGAACGCAGGCAGTACCGAGTATGGCGTATCTCGGCCATCACCGAAGCCTATGGCACCGGGTGCGTATATAAATGGCGGACTTTTGCGTTGTCCGATGGATGTCGTCTTCATCTTCGCTCATCCATTTGTCCTGCAACGTGAATGTTGGCGAGGACCGCTCTGTCAAAAACAAGTTGTTAGGAACGGATAGGCACAGTCAACCGCGATATGTGGAGTGATCTGGCATCACCTACTTTTCTTATGTCGGCTGTGGTCAAATGTAGCCAAGCGTGCCCTCTCTTGGTCTGAAAAGCTAGGAAAGTGACTGATGAAGGAGGCCCAAGACTTCAGTTGGACAACCACCGTCTATGAGCCGTCCTATATGATGCGCTACGCCGTTTCTACAATACATTCGATGCTTACAACTCCTCTAAACGACGAGATAGACAGCATTTTTTTGTTGTTTCATCTCGCATCGCTTTCCGGGTTATTACTGCGTTTCACTCACACAGTGTTAGCATAGCATGCTCTGGAACAATCCGGACGCTTGAAAGCCACTGGCGCCCAAGAAATTCTACGTTATCAGCAGTGCCACTTTTAAAATACTCATTCCATTACACTATGCATGTCTACTATCGAAGCCCGCTAGAATGACCAGATTGCTCCTCTTGAATACCTGAATCTTCCCTACGGTGAACGTGGCCGGAAAAACCGGAGCCCCTGGCGCTTACTCAAGAAGGAAGTGGTCGGTCGGCAGGCACGGCTTCGCGTATCTACAAGGCACATGCGTCCCAGGGATGTCGGCGGAGAACCGGCTGAGCGAGTTGCGCAAACTGCAGTCTTATGAGCGAAATCTTTGCAGCATCCAGGCGTCGGTGGTTCAGTGGTAGAATACTCGCCTGCCACGCGGGTGGCCCGGGTTAGATTCCCGGCCGACCCATAAGCTCCTTTTTTGTTTTATTCGATAGCATTCCGGTAACAAACAATTGTATTGCAGACGTTCTTTCGGTAATCTCACTTCTTCACCACGCACATCGCACGCGATAGAGTGATCGAAGTCAACCTTCTAGCAAACGGTAGTTATCATTGGTTGATTTCATTTTGAGGAATCCATTCCTAGAAAAATTGGTTTACTGTGGGGCTCGCTGTTAAGATCTTAACGAATGTAAGACAGGAAAAAATTTATTGCGATTACACCCATGGGAATGTGAATTATCAGAGCCAGTCCGTCCCCTCTCTGGTTTTGCAAAGTTGCATTAGCTTTGAATGCTTCTACCGCGCTTGAGTACGTCGTGCTTGTTTTTGTTTGGGATCACAGCGAGTGTTTCATGGTGTGAAGCAAACGATCTAAAATTTTTTACTGAATATGAAAATTCACGACAACTCAACTAAATTAGTCACAATTTAAAATAAACACATAATAAGATGTCTGACATTCATATTCGTCCCAAAATTTCTTGACTGATGCCGCTAGCATTTAAAATAGCATCTTCGAATTGCGTCGCAAAGGAATTTCGACTGGACCGTATTTTCTTGTGCGCGTCGCGCCAGGTGAAATAGCTTTCACTCGGAAACGGCACTACCACTCTTCACAATTTTAAAATGGTCAGATTTTTAGTTGAACAGCGCTTTTGCGACCTTGGCTCATAGAACCGGAAACATGGTCTGGAAGAAGGCCAGGTTTATTATCAAGAAAAGGAAAAGAATTTTCCTCAGGCATCTCCAGTGTGAAGGCAAGATCAAGACCATTTTCTTTTCAAACCTTTACCATGTTATTCTCTTGGTAGGACATTTTGTTGGGGTCGAACAAAACCAAAAAATTCTCTGCATATCTGAAGACATGTGTTACCATTCCACTCAAGCGAGAGTCTGCAAAGATTTTGCTTAGGCCCGGCACCAGACAGGAACCAATAAACATTCCGATCTTTCGTGCCCACTTAATCCCCAGATGCGGGTGATCTAAACAGTTGTCAGCAAGCATTTCACCAATTCTTCGTGTTTCAGAAAGAAAATGGAAGGGAACGTGAACGGAAGAATGGTAAACAAACCAACGAAATAATTCTGCCTCCAGAATTTGTTTGTAGCTATTCAATTTGACGTCTTATCGATTCTCTATGATAAAATAGCGGCAAGTCGTACAGTTATGAGGCAGTCAGCAATAAAGACGCAGTTCCCAAACCTCTGTGGAGGAAAACGTCAGCATTCCGTGCGAGGCACCTCCACGTCCATTGTAGTGGCTCCACAGATGTTACATTGCTTTTGGCCATCCTAGTCACCATGGTGACTCTTGGAAGACATCAATCTGTACCAGGATTACCCGCGATGCGCTGACGGAGTAATGAAGCACCAAGCATGGAAGCTGTTGCCGCTATAAGGTGATTACGCTGATAATTTACCATTAATCAACACCACAAATAAGTAGATTGAAATAGACGCGAAAAAATAATGTTTGCTTAATCTAAAATTATGCATACTCGAACAGGCGCATGCTAGAAAGGCACCCGAGGCGGTGGCGCGATGTAGCTTCATGGCGGCATTGGAGCCGTTTCAGGAAATGTTGGTTGTCAAAGTGACAAAATTGGTTTCTTGATCGGGGCAGGGAAATCCGATGGGCATGACAATCGTAGCGATTCAACTTTTTTTTTTACCTTGAAAAATAGAAGCGGCTTAGAGTAGAAGCGGCGTTAGAATCGCGTAAATACGGAATGCATCTTTCCTTGCCTGAAATCCAGACGAAGTACTAGACTTTGAATAGCGCTAGACTAGCGACTGTAGTGTCTACTCTTAATCGAGGGCTGAGCACACTCTTCGTTCAAGCAAACCGAAGGCGCATTACTGGGTCACTTAGTAGGTGAACACAGTAGGTGAACACAGTAGGTGAACAGTAGGTGAACACAGTAGGTGAACTGCGCAAGGAGGAAAAAAAACTCTCCAATGTCGCCGGGCCGCGCTTTCCTCCTTTCCGCAGTGCAGCGCGTGATGATGCGTGTTGTGACAACCACTCTGCCTTTGTATAGGCGTCCACAGATCTTTCTAGAGCGCTGGACAGGTCCATCAGGGAGTAAGTACACTTGTGCCGTTTACGAGTGGCCGATGTCACGAAACCTGCCCGTGCCGAGCATACATATTCCCGTGGAACATGTTTAACTCCTAATTTTTAAAAACTGTATTGGGCCCGCCAAACACCGGCGGTTGCAAAAAATCCATAACAGAGCGTTCCACTCAAGCGCTCTAGACAAGTGTGTCGACGGCTGTGCCCAGTATGTTTGGATCTTTGACTCAGATATTACAGCTTTTGAGGTAAAAACATTCGGGTATGCTTTCCATCGTTTCAAATAGTTTTTGCTTCCTCAGTATGTATATCATAACAATCTCCTCATTTCCTTACCTTTGTGGACTCAATAGCTTTACTCAGGCCTCGGTTCTGGCAGCCTCAATGTGATAGGCAATATTCCAGGGCTCTCGCACAGCTGCCGCCCATACCGTTCGATCACCCCTAACGTGACGCTCGTGGTAAAATCTAATATTCCCTGTCCGCTGCTATGGCCTAGGGTAGCGCTGGTGAAATACTTTCAAGGCTAGGTGATACGCAATATCAGTAGCTCTCAAAGCAAAAATTCGACCGCCGCTGAGCCTGTCCAACTTTCTCGGGAAAAAAATTTTGAATATTGCAAAACTGTAAGGTACTGATATGAAAATATTGAATACGATGCTTCATTGTTCCAACATGTAGCAAAATTTTTCTTTTGTAAAGTGTATATAGCTCGCATTGAGCAGTTAAGGCTATGATAGAAAACTAAGGGAGAACTATTTTGGTGATAGCAAGAGCGTTAGCAGCAAAAGATGCAAACCTGTCGTTGGAAGACCTGCGGAAATATTCGATGTTATAGTGAAATCTTAGAATGTATAAAAAATTTATTAGCAATATGGATCAGATAGTTAATATAGCCGAAGAGTTCTACACAAATCTATACAGTAGCCAATACAATCAGAACATTAATGAGAGTGACAGCAGCGCAAAGCAATGGGGCATCCCGCGTTTAACGAAAGAGCAAGTAAAGAGTGCTTTAGGAGCAATGAAAAGGAATAAAGGAGCTGGCGAGGATCTGGTAACAGCAGATTTGACGAAGGATGGAAAGGGGATTGTGCTAGAAAAACTATCCACCCTGTATACGCAATCGCTTGTGACCTAGAGCGCACCAGAAGCTTGGAAGAAAGCTAACATTATCTTATTGATAATAAAGGGGACGTCAAGGACTTGAATTATTACAGGCCAACCAGCTTATAGTCCGTCGCCTACAAAGTATTAACTAAGGTGATCACTACTGGAGTCAGGAACCATAGACTTCAATCAACCAAATGATCAGATAGGCTTTCGTAAAGGATACTCGAGAAGAGACCATATTCACTCTATCAATCAGGCTGAGGCGCAGTTGTTCAGGTAATGTGGAAAAGGACTATTGGATGCACGGCAGACACGCATTGCTTTACATTTCTTAATATTTATGTCTATTAGCCATGTATCGCACCAGGTAGATATAGAATTGAGATCTGGCTGAAGTATATTAGCATCCCTATCCCTTGATATCAATACAACCGTGCTACCGTGGCAGGTGGCAACTTGGCCTACGGATTGTCAGCAACCGACCCACCATGGCAGGGAGGATTTATTAATGAATGGTTGAGGGAAGTCACGTGAAGCTTTGACGTTATCACAACCTGCCCACCGCGCTTTGAGCAACCTCCTCGAAGAAAACTTCTTGAAAGTGATTGATGTAGATGAATTGCATGCTTGCAAATAAAGTCACAAATCGAAATAAACAGTCTACAATAAAATGGGGTTTATGAAAACGTGGACAGCGTCACAACATTGTGGATACGTGCTAGAGCAGCCAGCTGTCCGAATATGCTGGTTTATATACCGATAATTGCTGAGAAACTGACGAAAACCCACAGAAAAGTTGCAACAGAAGCAGCCGCAAATGTGACATCTAATGCTATCGCATCCAAAGCTCAATGTGACTATAGCGTTCTCAATATTTTTTTTATTTACGTTATGACAGGTGATTTACGCCATAAAGTGATTACGCTACTAATTTCTAAAAGTTAAACGCCACTATGAAGAAGCCATTCTCCCTATGCTTTCCTTGGTTTCGATGACCGTTCGCTTACTAATATGTATGTGATTGAAACAACTCGTTTCGCTACCCTAGTCTGCCCATTAGCTCAGCGAGGGCCTTGGTTCTGGCAATGTAAATGCCTTTATCGGCATAAAGCAATTATCGCACAGCTGTCGCGGTTATCATTCGATCACGTTTCGCGTGACGCTCGTTGTAATTCTGACGACCCCACATACTGCGCGGGTCCACACTGGACGGAGAGGCAAAGAGACACCGTTTGACTAAGAATAAAACAAATATATTAAGCAGTTACATGTTAACGAGCACATAATGCAGAGGGTGGTGTGTCTACGCTACATGCTGCTGCGTTTTCTCCGGAGTCTTCCTCAGAAGGAACGTAGGGGCGGCGAAGTCGACCTTGTTCGTTCGCTGAGGCTTGTCTTCTGTCCCGAAGCTTTGATCGCTTCGGTCACCTGAGTACTGACTGCCAGCGGTGTCGTCTCTGGCCTTGCTCCTCACCAAACTGACTGAATTTTTCTCGTTCTGTTCCCATCCATTCAGGTGATCCCTCTTTCCAGGCAGAAGCGTTCCCTTACCCTGCTCTCAGCGCCGGCGACTGCTGCTTTACCCGTCTTGCTCCGCATTTTCCCATCGGCCCGGGCCTTTTCTTCTCTGGCCAGCCCCATTGCCACTCTTCCCGGAGGGGGTGGCTGACCAGCTCAATGCTTAGCGATGAAAGTCAGGCTGTCAACCTACCTTCACACCTATATTTAGCCTCTGGCGCCACACAGTCCGTTGTTAAAGCGCGTCCTGTGTCCCGCAAAGGAAGATGTCACCGGAGAGAACGGGCTACCGAGAACGCGCAGCGCCCTGTCAAACAATGTAGGACATATTTTATGTTCGCCGCCATGGGCGAGGGTTGCGCTAGTGAGCAGTCTAGAGGGTAGGTTACAAGAAACAAATTCGCTGAAGAGTAAAAGATTGGACAGCCGGTCCCATTTACCGTTTGGTAGAGCAGCATATGTATCATACGGACATCGTTGGAACATAACCGATTAGCGTCATGAGGTTGTTCTTTTCTTCCACTTTCCTATCAACGAACGCGGTGGCTTAGTAGTTATGGCGCTCGGCTGCTGACCCGAAAGACGCGGGTTCGATCCCGGTCGCGGTGGTCGAATTTCGACGGTGGCGAAATGCTAGAGGACCGTGTACTGTGCGATGTCAGTGCACGCTAAAGAACCCCAGACGGTCGAAGTATCCGGAGCCCTTGACTACGGTGTCCCTCATAGCATGGATCGCTTTGGAACGTTAAATTCCCATATACTAAAGTAAACTAATGTTCATTCATAAAGTGATTAAACTGATGATTCCCATAAACACCCGAAATTATTAATAAGAACAAACATTTCTCTATTCCTTGCTTGCTTTTGATGACTGTTGGTTTCCTTAATATTTATGTCATAGCGAGAATCCGACTTTCTTATCCTTTTCTTTTCAATATACACCTATATCAAAAGATCAAGAAATGAAATTATAGAGAGTTTGAACTGATTTTGATGGTAATATTCTTGTGTAACAGATCTGCAGATGTGGTATTTGTGGGTTTCTGAGTGAAGTTTAAAAGCTTTGCGCTGACCCTATAACTGAGAAATATTTTTTTTAATTGCGGCTTGTAGAAGCTCGCAACCCGTTTAGAGCGACACCTAAGCGAGCCTTCTTAGGCACCCCTGTCCGAATGACGCCGGTGGCCAATCTGGAGGAGCCTTCACGTGGGCGTACTCAGGTGGCACGGACTGGATTGTAGCTTGGAGGGGCGTAGTCCCGACCTGCCCTCATGTTTTCTGGCGTGTCGGCGTGTATGTGTTCAGGGGGAGATGAGGAAAAGAAGGACTTGCAGCTGGGCTTGTTGGTGCGTATTTGTGAAAGACATGAGAGCGCAAAAATGGCAACACGGACGAGTAAGAGTTCCCTTACTGTTCCCCTTACTCGTCCGTATTGCCATTTTTGTGCTCTCATGTCTTTCACGAAGGTGAGGAACATCGTTTTAATTGCCGATATCTGCAGTATAAATGAAGCGAGCTTCAAAATATTTGCTGCGCACTGACGAGTCATGGAATACCGATCGCTCGGGAACTTCTCTCAACCGCTAGTAAATATCATTTCTTGATCTTTTTAAGAAGAAAACCATCTTTCGATCATTCTAAAGAATATCCCACTAGGGTTGAAGATAAACAAGGTTTTATCAGAATATCAGTTTTAAAATTTTCTGATCATCATTATCAGTGATGGTGATGATGAATTTTCATGGCGCAGGAGCATATCATTCGCCGAAGAATGCCATGGCGCAAAGTATTTTCGTCCACAAAAGGTTGGGTGAAAGAACCTTGTCCTGAGCATTTGACTCCGGGTAAGCCGGGCACCAGGCCAGAGGAAAACTTTTGTTCATTGCATCAACGAAGGGCAGCCTTCGGCTCTGAGGTTGTAACCCCGCCCCTGCCGCATGTGAGGCAGGTGCTCAAACCACCCAGCCACCGCCACTAATTTCTTTAATTATTAACGTATAAGATCTCAGAGTCCGCCTATGTACAACCATCGCCTTTTAAATTATTTACAGAAAATAATAAATTCACCCGGAGAACAAAGTGGCCAAAGGACGCTGGTGGATACTTGACGTAATGTGGTGTCGAAATAAAAAAATCATAATATACGTGGAGTAAGCGCTTGCTGCTAACACTAAACCAATATTACGAAGAAAAACTTTAAAAAAAGAGAGCCAGAAGTTTTGTGGAACTCATATTGCTGTTAATAAAATGACCAGAAAAGAAAGAACAAAAAGCGAACTTCATGGCTCTCGCCGCAATCCCGTTTCAAATGTCAGGCTCATCCATCCATCGTCCTTCCTAGAATATTCCGAGTGGCTTCTTACATGTCTAGAAAGTCCAGTGCAGAGCTTCATATATTGTAATTTCGGTAGTTTTATAGCTGAAACTTTTCTCGGCTGAACGCCTGCATTGTTAAAATTGGAGGGGACACGAGCTCTGCCGTAAGGATAGCTTCATTGAGTTAACCCCCTTATACGGGGAATTGATCATCAACTTTATATTGCCACACTCTACCTGCGCCCCCGTGCGGTCTGTCTTCGACCTTTGCCGCGCGCCTGACTTCGTCCTCTTCTCTTAGGTGCTAGGGTCGGCCGGCTGCGCTCCGCCCAGTTTGCTCGCCAGTGATAGAACGTTCTACCGGCGTCCGTGACATTTTGGTGGAGGTGCTGGGTACGATCCATGTACGAAGAGGTCCCAGGAACCTCCAGCGCTCCGCCACACCCCCTGGACACGACACGTCCACAAGTCAAGCAGCCGCTTGATAGGCTTAGCCCCCGAGTACAATCCCCTCACCGCGCCATCCCGCACGATGACCTCTACGGTGGCCAGCCAGACCTTCCAGCCATCTGTGAGTTCGCCACCGCTACTTCTTCATACGCCTCGTACGCCTGCGTCGTTTCATGGTGACAAGTTTGAGGATGTGGAGGACTGGTTGGACGGGTATGACAGGGTCGCTGGATTTAATCTGTGGGACGAGGACCGCAAGCTTCGGAACGTCTACTTTGCCCTCCAGGACACCGCCAAGACGTGGTTCGAAAACCACGAGTCCGCCATCCACACCTGGCAAGACTTCCGGCGGCAGTTGATGGATACCTTCAGCAGCAACGAACGGAGGGAGCGTGCTGAATTGGCCCTGCAATCGAGAGGGCAGCAGCCAAACGAGAGCGTGGCGATGTTCGTGGAGGACATGACCCGGCTTTTCAACTGCGCTGATCCTTCGATGTCGGAAGCCAAGAAGGTGCGCCATTTGATGCGGGAAGTGAAGGAGCATTTGTTCGTTGGGCTCGTGCGCGATCCTCCGGCTGCAGTCACCGATTTTGCAAAGAAAGCGGCAGGCATGGAGCGCTCCCTGCAACAGCGGTTTGCGCACTACGGCCGTCCATCAAACATCACTGCTGTGGAGTGCCACATGCCGAAGCCCGGGGATCAGAACACCTCCCTCCGAGAGCTCATCAGGAGCATCGTTCGCGAAGAGCTGCAGAAGCTTCGCTCTGTGGAGCAGCCTCCTAGTGTGACCGCCATCTCGGATGCTGTCCGTGACGAGATACGCCGCACGCTGCAGCCCATTCTACCTCCCCAACCGCCAGCGCCCTATGTGATGACATACAGAGAGGCATTGCGAAGTCCTGCGCCACCACCGCCGGCGTTCTACTCTCCTGCCCCTACCGCGCCGTCCCACCGATTCCCGTATACGGCAGCGCTGCCAAACGACCGCCCACCCGTCACGAAGGCAAATATGTGGCGCACGCCGAACAACAGGCCCCTGTGCTTCCATTGCGGCGAAGCAGGCCACATCCGTCGTCATTGCCCGTACCGCCGGATTGGCCTGCGCGGCTTTTCGCCAGACGCACCCCTTCCACGCTATGGTGAACGACCCCGCGAGATCGATCGGTACGTAGCGGCCAACGTCCCACCTGCACCCACTGCCCAACGTCAGTCCAGGTCACCGTCGCCTCGACGGTTGTCTTCACCAGCCCGCCAGTCCTACGTCCGGCAGTCCTCCAGCCCGCGCCGGGAAAACTGAGGACGGCGACCCCCGGAGGTAGGGCCGCCGTCACTGGACATAATGACGAACATCCTCCGCTCACCGACGTTAGCATGCGACCCGACCTCCGACCCCACGCCGCTACGACCTTTCGACGCCCAGAGACGCCTTCGCTTGACGCTTCAATTGGACAGTGGGAACGACCCTTAAGTCCGACGACTTTTCGACGTACAGAGACGTCTCCGCTTGACGCCCCAACTTGACCGCGAGAACGATTCCCAAGTGCGACCTCCCCCACACAGCGTTTTTCCGAAGGTGACCAAGCTTCGGCTGAAATCCCGATCATCGTTGATGGCCGCCTCTTGACTGCTCTCGCAGATACCGGCGCCGACTTCTCTGTCGTGAATCGTGGCCTGGCAGCTGTCCTGAGGAAAGTCCTGACACCTTGGCCGGGAACGCACATTGGGACAGCTGGAGGCCATCTGGTGGCACCGCTTGGCGTCTGCACCGCTAGAATGGAGATTCGCGGTGTAACCTTCACTGCCTGCTTCGCTGTGTTGGCTCATTGCTCGAAGGACCTCATCCTCGGGTTTGATTTTCTTCGAGAACACGGTGCGATAATCAACCTCCGCGAACTTGTCGTGACGTTCTCACCTCAGTGTGCCATAGCCGGCAGCAGCGAGCCCGACAGGCCTGTTTTTCGCGTGTGTGATGACAATGTCACGCTACCACCACGCTCCAGTTTGTTTATTACGGTGGAATGCTCCAACCCACTCACGCCTCACGGGATGGCGGAAGGTAACCTGTCGTTACTGCTGAGTCAACAAGTCTGCGTTGCGCGGGGTGTTACTTCCCTCCGCGGAATGCGAACGCAGCTTGTTGTTACCAACTTTAGCGCCGAATACCGCCACTTGCCGCAAGCAACAGCCATAGCCTATTTCGATGAAATTAGTGACTCAGTCTCCCACTGCGTCTTGTCCCTCAACGATACCCATGAATCGACGTCTGACGCCCCCGTTATGACTGACGTGAACCGCGACCTAACCGCCGATCAGAAACACCGCCTCCACATGATCCTTGATTCTTTTCGTGACTGCTTTGCGACCACTTCTAAAGTTCGGCAAACATCGGTCGCTAAACACCGCATTGTAGTTGATGAAGGCGAGAGGCCTATACAACACCACCCCTATCGAGTGTCTGCGAAAGAACGGGAGGTGATTCGGAGGCAGGTTGAGGAAATGCTCCGCGACGAGGTTATCCAGCCGTCAACAAGCCCGTGGGCTTCGCCCGTTGTGCTGGTCGCCAAGAAGGATGGCACTCTCCGATTCTGCGTCGACTATCGTCGCCTCAACAAGATTACTAAAAAGGACGTTTATCCGTTGCCCCGAATTGATGACTCATTCGATCGCCTGCGTCATGCCCGGTACTTTTCCTCTCTTGATCTACGCAGTGGGTACTGGCAGATCGAAGTCGATGAACGTGACCGTGAAAAGACCGCGTTCATAACCCCCGACGGTTTGTACGAGTTCAAGGTGCTCCCCTTTGGCCTGTGTACCGCTCCTGCCACCTTTCAAAGAATGATGGACACTGTCCTGGTTGGCCTCAAATGGCAGTCGTGTCTCGTCTATCTTGATGATGTGGTTATTTTCGCTGTGACCTACGAAGAACATCTCAAACGCTTGAGTGCAGTATTGACGGCAATCCGATCAGCCGGTCTGTCTCTAAACCCCGAAAAATGCCACTTCGCGTACCAACGGCTGAAGTTTTTGGGCCATGTTGTGACACCTGAGGGCGTCAGCCCCGACCCCGACAAGACGGCCGCTGTAGCTGCGTTTCCGACTCCCACTGATATGCGAGCTGTGCGCCGGTTTCTTGGACTTCTCCAGGCTGGCTGAGCCTCTCACACGGCTGACAAAAGACAATCAGCCTTTCGTCTGGGCACAGGAACAGCAGGACGCCTTCGAAAAGCTCCGCGAACGCCTACAAACAACGCCCATTCTTGCCCATTTTGACGAGGAGGCGGACACGGAACTTCACACCGATGCCAGCAACATTGGCCTCGGTGCAGTCCTCGTCCAGTGGCAAGATGGTGTTGAGCGCGTGATTGCTTACGGCAGCCGCACGCTGTCACGGTCCGATAAAAATTACTCAACCACTGAAAAGGAGTGCCTAGCTGTTGTGTGGGCGATAACGAAGTTCCGGCCCTACTTGTATGGTCGCCCGTTTCGGGTCGTGAGTGATCACCACTCACTGTGTTGGCTCGCGAATCTTAAAGACCCCTCGGGCCGGCTAGCTCGTTAGAGCCTTCGCTTGCAAGAATTTGACGTTACTGTTGTCTACAAGTCGGGCAAAAAACACAGCGATGCAGACTGCTTGTCCCGTGCTCCTATTCCGTCCAGCTCTAATGACCTCGAAGATGATCCTCTATTTATTGGTGCTCTGACCACGTCCGCCCTCGCTCAACAACAGAGGGACGACACGGAATTGCGCCCACTCATCGATTATCTCGAGGGTACCGCCTCGTTACCACCTCGTCTATTCGCGCGTGGCTTGTCGTCGTTTTGCTTGCGGGATGGCGTCCTCTACAAACGAAATTACGGCCCGACGGACTCTGGTTACCAGCTCGTGGTTCCAACGGCGCTCCGCACTGAAGTTTTGCAGGCGTGCCACGACGAGCTTCCTTCCGGCCATCTCGGATTTTCTCGAAAGATGGCACGAGTTCGTCACCGTTATTACTGGCCCAGGCTTTCTGCGGCTGTCAAGCGTTATGTGCGCACTTGCCGCGAGTGTCAACGTCGGAAGAAACCACCTTTCAAGCCGGCTGGCTTGCTCCAACCCATTGCTGCGCCGAGAATTCCTTTCCACCAAGTCGGCATGGACTTACTGGGCCCATTTTCCACGTCGTCATTGGGTAACCGGTATATTGTTGTTGCCACCGTTTACCTCACCCGGTACTGTGAGACGAAAGCGCTTCCCCGCGGTACTGCTGGTGAAATTGCTGACTTTTTCATCATCAGCATAGTCCTCCGCCATGGCGCCCCTTCTGTTGTTTTAACTGACCGAGGCACAGCGTTCACGTCCACGCTTACTCAGGAAGTTATGCGGCTCAGTGGCACAAGTCATCGTAAGACCACAGCTTACCATCCTCAAACCAACGGCCTAACAGAACGCCTCAATAAGACTATCGCTGATATGATTTCTATGTACGTCGACGATGACCACAAGAACTGGGACGAAATACTTCCGTACGTCACGTTTGCCTACAACACTGTCCTTCAAGAGACGACGGGGTTCACGCCATTTCGTTTGGTACACG
Source organism: Amblyomma mixtum (assembly GCF_055824585.1). Lineage (NCBI taxonomy): Eukaryota > Metazoa > Arthropoda > Arachnida > Ixodida > Ixodidae > Amblyomma > Amblyomma mixtum. The sequence goes on along the minus strand of NC_143014.1, from coordinate 254,792,535 downwards.
GTCGTGAAGTCGTGACTATGTTGGACACGATGTTGTTGCCCGATATTGCGCACCCATCCGTTGCCGACGCTGATGCATTCGTTCGTCATTCCGAAGCTGCCCGCCGGCTGGCTCCGCAACAAACCTGCGTGCGGCAAGAAGTCGATGCTCACCGCTATAACCTTCGTCATCGCGAAGTCATTTTCCAGCCTGGCGATCAAGTGTGGGTTTGGAGCCCCATTCGCCTGCGCGGTCGCTCCGAGAAGCTTTTGCGCCGTTACTTCGGCCCCTACGAGGTACTCCGCAAACTCAGCGACGTTACGTATGAAGTGCGCCCGCAAGGGAGTGTTCGTTCTTCCAGACGCCCGCCGACATCCGAAATTGTGCACGTCGCAAGACTCAAGCCATACCATGCCCGCTAGAACAACTTTCACGACGTTCAGTGCCTGGGACTCTGTTCACGCACACACGTGGCTCCCCCTCACTTTCAGCCATCGAGTCGATGCCTTTCCAGAGGGGAGGGGCAATGCCACACTCTACCGGCGCCCCCGTGCGGTCTCACTTCTACCTTTGCCGCGCGCCGGACTTCGTCCTCTTCTGCTCGGTGCTAGGGTCGGCCGGCTGCGCTCCACCCAGTGTGCTCGCCAGTGATAGAACGTTCTACCGGCGTCCGTGACAATATTCATATGTCCCTGGGTGTCCTCATACCATTCGTTGCGCAATGGTGCAGCGACTAAGGGATGCACCACCTCCCTGCGATGGAAGGTGCTGCCACCAGTGGGTCTTTCGTGACCCATGTTTCTCTTCCCGAGCAACCACTCGCGATCAACCATCAACTTAACTGCCCCTGCCAGGATGGTTAGTTTGCTGACAGTCCGGCGGGTACGTTAAGACGACCTGACAACGTCACGTGACCTAGGTTGCCCACATTGGTTGCATCTGCTGGGGGTGGCTGCCTGAGCCACCCTACGCCAGCCTATTGACCTCTTAACTCCAACAACGCCGAGACCGATATTTTTTGCCTAACGATGCCCTCCAGGCTATCAATTTAAAAATAAACTGGTAGGGTTTTACCGCACTTAAACACTGCAGACATGCGAATGATTGTGTTTAGAATGGTTGAGTCGTGGTTTTGCTTTCCTGGGTTGTCGTCTCGTCTGGCGAGGAAATTACTCAGGTAAAGCTCCGATGGAGGTTAAACTGATCTCATCTGTTCGCGCCATAGATGGACATTGATGAAGACAACGGGTCGCAGTGCAGAAACCGACAATGTGTGGCAGTTCAACACAAAGAGTGATCGGCTCCGGTGATAGCACAATGCTCTCGTTCAGTGGGCACGAAGTTCCGAGTTATGTTTTCGCCGCTCTAGGTTCCAAACCAAGTCGGTGCATTATTTTTTGGTTTCTGTACGCCCAAGCTCAGCGATGCCACAAGACGCTTTTATTGCTTAAGCAATACTGCGCCAGGTTTCGAGCCGTCGCTTAGCTCCGGCGGTGGCCACGGTTGACCTTTAGCAGCAGCGAGGTAAAACAGATGGAGCGCCGTTGCCATAGCTACCGTTTCAGCCGCGCTCCACTAGGCGGCAGGACCGGTACTGCTGAAAAAAAAAAACCTGTGTCGAGGCTGAGAATCGAACCAGGGCCTCTGGCATATGAGGCGGAGACTCTACCACTCCGCCACGAAGGCTCGGAGTTCGAGTAAGAATAAAGGCTCATCTAGTGTACGCATTGGTCTCAAATAGAATAAAAGAAGTAAAAGATAGCAATAAGAAGATAAAAATAATTTAACAATAAAAATAAGAAAAGGAACAAAAAAAAAGATAAGAATAGAAACAGGGATAAAAATAAAATAAAACCAATGTAAACCATGAAAAATAAAAAAAAAACAATACTGCGCCAGTTTTCGAGTCGTCGCGCCGCTCCCGGTCGGGGCCACGGTTGCCCTTTAGCCGCAGCGGGGTCAAACAGCTGGAGCGCCGTTGCCATAGCAACCGCTTCAGCCGCGCTCAACCAGGCTCCACACTGCTTACTCAACTTGCCCGGTTTAACCAGAGCTATACCTCAGCGAATTTTTTTGGACTGGACTCCCTGAAGTGATGCTTTCGAACTAAAAATAGGTCGGACTAGCTTAAATTTTTCTCCGTCCAGGAGTATTCCGACAGCCAACCTTCCAATAGCTTCTTTTCGAAGTAGAAAAATAGAATTAGCGGCGCAGTGTGGTAAGTCTATCTCATGAATATTTCAGCGTTCACGCTCAATGAGACATTGCTCATTTCTTTACCTCAGTAGTTAAGAGCCCAGCTCTGATCAATGAAGGCCACTCGACGGGCAAAACCGACAATTCCAAGAATGCCAACAACCTTTGCCACATCTAATACGCCAGCGATTCTGAGTTCATCCAGCCTCTCCTGAAGAGCCACACTTCTCTTACGACACTTGTCTAATGAACGCAACTAGGACCTATGCTGGTTTAAGCATCCGGCCTGTATGTCGTAGCTGTTTTCGATGTGCTTCAATCGCCTGCGCTGCCGGGCACCCAGCTTTTTTTTTCCATGTGTACAACCGGGAACCTTTTATTGGTACTCGACTCCTTTAGGGTGAAATGATTGAAGAAATGGGCCCTGAGCCCACGTTACGGAGTCCAGAAGCATGTTTTTTATGTCGCTGCTAGGCAAACGTGTCCTTGCGCTATTGAAAGCTGTATCATCTCAGCTTGAGTATCTATACGGCTCACGAATTCATTGTGGAATGATCCTTGAACTGATGATATTATACATTTCGTCGAACAGTTAGCCTGTTTTACTCTATTGCGTTATCTTTCCAGGACACTCTTAATGAAGCACCTCTTGAGTATTCTTGAAGAGTGGCGTATTCTTTTGAATCGGGACACTTACTACCACTAATGCAGTCGTCGACTGGTTGCTTTAGCAGTGACCCATATAAGCCTGAGGCCAGTGACTGATATAAGCTCCATGCACTACGCATATAGATGAGGGCTCCGCAAAAAAGAATCGACTTTACGAGATTTGATTCCGTAAGAGTTGTCACTCTCTTGTCAGCAAAAAATGCTGCTAGATATTTGCTGAGAATCCCGAATGAATAAAAGAAATGTTTGATTACTGTTCAAAGTTTGCTCTACATATTTTTGGATTCAGTGAATTCAATATGATGAAAAAGTCGCAATCAACAGATTCCAAGTGTGCCTGGAACCAGCGGACCTCCTCGAGTATGCGTCCACAACAGCGAGGGCGGCCTCTACCTCCACGTTGCACGCACTGCGTAGACAAAAAAAAACATTACGCAAAAATTCGATGGAATTTTCACGCATTTCTCTAGCTCAATGTATCTTTCCAAGACAACCAGCTCGAGTTGAGCGGTGCCACGAGTGTGCTCAGCATTAAGCGAATGCGACGGAGAGAGTCGCCGTGTAAGTTGTAATGACAAGCATATCGCTAGGGAGCACCTCGGAATGCTTACAGGATGAAGACCCTGTACGCGCCCTCTGAAGATATGGTAGAAGCTATAACACTGATATAATTTCGCGCACGCACCACTCTGGGGGGACACAAACTGATGCCGCTCGTGTTACAGCGAACACGACCTCACTCCAGAGAACCAGTGAGCTCGAGGGTGACAGCATACCTCACATGCAAGCCGGAGAAGCCTGAGTTTGCGTAGTCTAGCGATCCGTGCTTCACATTTCAAATTTCACCTCGGCGATGCAGCGGAATGTCATGTTCTATTGAGCTTCGGTTTCTTACCCTCAGAGAGCGAACAACACAGAAGCATGGCGCTTTCTGACTTGGGGGTGGAGAGCAACTTCTTGGTATGTTAAAGCAGGACAGTTCTTTCATGTCCCTACTCATGTGCCCACAAACAGAAGTTGCAGAAATGGTGAAGAAAACTTCGAAAAACAAGGGGAATTAAGGGGAAGGCAAGGAAAATTAGCAACGCATGTAGCCGAGCAGACTGCAGATCAAGTAAGCCTAACCATCATATCCTTGTTCGCGTGTACTTGTTGTTTGCTATAAACAGATGGGTGAAAGGTAAAGTAGTAGTAATCCTTTACTTCTGTGTCGTTGCTCAGTTACGTCTCATGAGCTGCAACTGCATTTCCCGTGCAGCGATTGCGATGCAGCGAATTTTGCGTTATATCGAATACTCCGAAGTACTTCTGGTATTACGCATGTAAAATGTATTTTGATAACTAACTGCATCCGTAAATATCGAACACTGAGAAACCGCGATTAGTCCACAAACGCCCACCAACGCACTGCTGCTTCGGCTCCGGTTAGTCACAGGTCAACCACGAAGCCCGGCCGCGCTTTAGTGAAAAGCATGAAATGGTGGAGCGGGAGCAGCCGTTTAAATTCCGCGCTGTCGGCCAGCCACCCTTTGGAGCTATCCTATTCTGCAGCCGTATGCCAAGTGATCAAGTACGTGCAAACAGCTGCGGACCTATCGCTCATGTTTCGGCTGGAGGCAGCCTGTCGGCCTACCAAAGCTACGAGAAGTCATCGTGTCGTCCTCTAGTTATTGTTCGCATTGGTGATTCGTGCTGCTGTTCTGCTCTCTTGAGTCTGGCTCTGCCTGCCTTGCTGCGCAGTTGCTTTCCGGCGCTTCAACATGAAAAATTAAGACGAAATCGCAGCAAGCACTGTCGAGGAGCTTCAACGAGTGGACGCAAGAATTGCCTCCTCGAGCATAACTGCTCAGTCATGGCCGACGAGCGGCGGCGGCCAAAGCTTCCTGCCGCCTAACAGAACAGTGTTTTTACAGACATTTGGTCAACGCATCATCCGCGCTTTCTAGCTAGTCTATCGGAAGCGCATAGTTGAGCGGGTTTTAGTGAAACTGTGTGTTAATGACGAGCTGAAGATGCGTGACTCGAGACACAATCCGGTGCGGAAGCTACGAGTAGGGGGCGCGCCGTGCAAGGGACAATGACATTTCCCCTCGATCGGAAGAGCTCGCGGATGTTCGAAACGCTGCACCAACAGAAGATGCCTTCGAGGATTCTTTGACCGTTGAAGACAACGTAGCTGTGACAGTGAGCCCTTTGGACCCGGGAAATGGTTTCCTGTGTTGTGGTGTCTGGCGGAAGCGAGGAGACCGAGAAGTCTCCGCCGGAAGACGATCGCCCTCGCTCGACACTTCACTAAATCCTTTCTGCCACCGACGTGCTGCGATGCTACTTTTTGGGAATAAAAGGGGACGCGGACTGGAGTTCGATAAAATGATGTCTAGAGTCGAAAATGCGATCGTCTTTGATGGAACTAAACGCAATGTTGAGGAAAAATCACTGCCTACTGCAAATAGGCATACATTTCTCGCCAACAGATTACTTCTGGAGGAGATTATTCATAGTGAGTGGCATGGTTTTTCTTTCGTCAGCGCGTTTTCGCTCCTCTCTTCACAGGTTCATGTATGACGAATTTTTGCTCAAATTTACTGAAGTTAGCTATATGCTTGTTCGGGTATATCGAATTATTCCAGATATTGACAAATCGCGTTTAATCACGCTGTTATAATCAAGTTTCACTACGGTTTTTGGTATCATATGTGAGCTAAACTTGTTAGAAGTGAAGGACTCAGGATGTGTCATTTATTCCTTCCTGAGGTGTCTTTTTGCAATGTATTACCGAAGTGTCGAGCCGCCTTCTCTAGCCCTTCAGTGGAGTCGGTGAAAGACGGAGTCCTGTTGCCAGTTGATGTGTTCATTACTTCAACACATTTCAACGCTCGAATTAATAACTAATACAACGGCATATAAAAAGTCACACTACTAAACTTAAATTACCATACTAAATTATAATCTAATAGACGCTATCGTCATATTCAGAATTAAGTGCTCGTTGTGATTTTAAAAACAGGTTAAACAAAAACACAGAAAAATCTTGTGGTGGGAACCGCAAGACACCTCAACTCCTGCCCGTCGTGCGCTTACACATGAAATTTGATTTCGCTCGCTCGCTGCAGATGCAACGCAGGTCTGAGCACTTTTTAGCCATTTTCAGGATTTGCCAACCCCAAAACAAGACAGAAAGCACTATTTCCCCTACCCCACACGCACTTTCTCATTTGAAAGTAATATAGAACAGTCGCCAAAAAAGGTCAGTCGCAGAGAGTGTAACTGTTTTGTATCGTATGCGATAAACGAACCCAGAAGATCGCGCTACATTTACCTCCACGCAACTCACCCTCTGCGCCGCTTCATTCCCTGAGAGGATGAAATAAGGTTCCTGGCACTCACCCCTATTCAGGCACAGGTTGTTTGAAACTGTCAGATGTTCGCCATTCTCATAGCTTCAACCTTTTGCGCGAATACCTTCCCCCGATTCTGGTGCGAGAGAGGATGCATTTGAGCATTGGCGCCCTGACTCGCACAAGTAAAGTAGTGCATTGTCAGAGACCATCATGAGAACGCAGCAGTGCTGTATTTAAGTTGCTGAGAATCTAATAACGTGATGGAAGAGTGCTGATAAAATTTTCGTTTTCTATACGGCGGTGAAAATACGCGAGGCCTAGAATGAATGGCATCGTATATGCGTATTGTGCTGATAATATGCTTAGGCGGTATTCAAATCTGGCAGCGAAATGAAGAATGGGGGTGTTTGTGACCTGTCAACTCACGCAGGACATGGGCTGCAGGAGAGGCCGACAGCGGAGCTTGCTGCGACGATCAGCGCGTAAGAAGCGCATCCAGGCCTTAGCCCCCTCCCCCCACCAGTTCTGCAGTGGCGACGCTAGTGTTGGTGGGCCCCACAGAAGACACCGCCCAAATATGTACCACACTCATTCCAGGGGAATGCATGGGGAGCGCAAGACAGGCGTGTTTCAGCGCGAAGCCTGTGCCGGTCGTTCACTGGAACATGAGTATAAAATGCGGTGAAACAGCAACAGGCTAGATCTACGCAAGCAAACACATCCACGCATAAAAAAATGGACTAGTTTCTAACAGGCGCGGAAGCAGGCGTGTACTGAAAGGATTGGCGACGTTCTATTATGAGGCACCCCACTAGGGTTATTACTTGCAAGAAGGATGAATTTAATTAGTCGCGTTTCGCACTTCGCATTGCAATGCTGATCGCGTAATTCCCGTACGCATAGCACCATTAGGAAGTATAAAAATATTGCTGCCGGGCATATGACGCAATATGCTACAAATACAGGTTTGCAGCATTAGTTGAACGTTTAGCTATTACTCTGCTTTTACGCTGATCGCCTTCCGATTGAGTTGGATTTCGATTTCGCCCTGGTTCTCCTGGTGTGTTGAGGATATTTGCAGATGGGCTAAAGAATGCTTGTAGGTGAGAAATGAAGTTTATCCTGAGGTGCTCGAAGTTGCAACCAGCAGAGGGTGCTCCGGAAGAGACTTTCCTGGCTCGGAGGGTGAAGTAAACATTGCCTCGATCCACTTCGTCCAGGGAGGGGGCGATGGGTAGTGGAAGCTCCAGACACAAACACAGACCGCGACTTTTCACCGAACGAGGACAATACTGTTCATGCAGTGAAAAACTGGACTATGTCTCTATGTCAGTGCTTCCATGAGTCTTATTATTACCTTTCTTATCACTGGCATTCACTGTGCTTACGAACTGGGGAGCACTGAAAATCTGAGCAACGCCGATAAACAAGAGTTGCTTGGGTGCTAATTCAGAGTTTATATTGAAAAGCTGCGGAAAGATCTACGAAGTATAGAGCCTAAATGAGCCTTAGTGAGGTGAAAAAATGCAAAAAGATCGCCGACATTAAAAGAAGCCGTTCAAAGCCACATTACCGGCTTAAGCCCCGTGCACATTCCTTTGACATGATACCTATACTTTTTTAACCTCAATGTGCTGTGCGACAGTATTAAGAAGACACCGTAAGAGACCACACTAGATACCTCTCAGGTGTGAAGCCATTTCGACCATCGCATCTTTCAAACGCACTTAGAAGAAAAAGCTTCTTCTTCCGTACAAGTAATACCTTGGTGGCAGCTGCGAGGTCGACTGAGGGCTCTTCCTGGCAAGGTTAGTCCCCATGGTTGCTCCCCCAGCGTCTCTTGATCCCAACGGCGGGGCTGGAGGAAGTCGCCAGCACCGAGTGCTCCGTGTGCGCTGTCGCAGCACTTGACCGATAGGGCGAGGCGCTTGGCGAACTCGGCGACCGGCGGCTGCCCTGAGAATCCCACCGCATGGACCGAGCTGTACCTGCTTCTGCCACGGGAGAAAGCGACTCTTTGACCGCAGGTCCCCAGCAAGGCATGCTGTGCCCGACGTCCACTTGCGCACAGCCTAGGTGGTGTGGTGAGCGCCAGTTCAAAAGGAAGGGCGCGTGAGACATACCCGGACCTTCTCGGTTGAAGAAACCCTTCTCAGTCGGGACTTCAGGGGAAATTCTATAACGGGAGGAGCGACGTAGCGTGGAGTAATGATGATGATGATGATGATGTCCTCGGGCTGAATGGCACATACCCACGGCGGGGGATTCGCCAGGGTGCATAGCAGATACAAACGCACTCGTGTACAGGGAATGGAGTATAATTAAATTTAAAATTTTGGGACGCAGAGCTAGAAATGGTACAAAACAAAAAAATACGGAGAAAGAAAAGTTGTGAATTCACATTCTAGCAGAGGAATCTACCAGATGAAATTATATAATCGTGAATAGAGTCGAACACTGGTTTCAGGGCATATCCCTTGGCGCTTGCCCCGAAGGATAAGAGAATCGGAATAGATAGAGGAAGCCCAAGCCGAGCGAGGGGGATCTCCAAGTAAATTCTACGGAGAGCAGCGAGCCGCCGGCAGGAGAGGAAAAAATATTCTATAGACTCAATTTCGCCACAAGACTCACAAAGGTTGGATATCGAAAGCCCCGATCGGCATAAATAAAGATTTAGCCGCGGTATCCTGCAGCACAAAAGGGTCATGGACACTTCACATTGCCTCGAACTGCACATCCGCACACTCCAAGGAAATGCCAGGTGTTGAAAATCCGCTGCAGCGAGGAGAGGCTCATGGCTCAAGGTGTGGAAACGCTGGAATCGCTGAAAGCGTGCTAGAGTCAAGTGAAGAGTATTTGGGACGAAAGGGACAATAGGACCATCAAGGGCAGACTTTGCTAAAAAATCAGCCCTCTCATTAGAAACAATGCCACAGTGCCCAGGGACCCAGTGAAAGCGAACTTCTGAAACATGTGGAGGAATAAAAAATTGAAGGGAACGGCTCATAGGAGTATCACTCGAGGTTTCGAGCGCTGCCAAAACAGAAAGGTTGTCTGAGAGTATAATAACCCGAGTGATACAGCAGAGAATCCTTATTAAGGCCAACTCAATGGCCAGAAACTCAGCTACAAAAATAGGGGTATAGTCAGGGGCCCGAAATGAGTAGCTCCAATCAAGAGCCCTTGAGTAAATACCAATAGCGGCCTTTTCATTTTGCTGGGAGGCATCTGTATAGACGGCAATATGGTCAGGAAAATTGTCTAGGTACTCCTCTATGAGCCCATTTAACATATTGGCGGGCAGGTTCTTAGCATTCCTTGGGAGGGTGTTATCAAAGAAGACTGCCGTGTCAGCCCGCCTGTGGTTGACTAGTACTAAAGATCTCATTGAAACAGAAATATCTGACAGCAGGGAGTTAGTGAACACCACCTGAGGGAGCTTATACCGAGGCCAGGGAGTACCAAAGAAGAGAGTTGGGTTCGTTGTAAATATAGGGTTAGCCAATCCAGGAACAGGCTCCAAAGACCTTAAAAATGTCCGCACAGTGATAAGCTCAAACCGGGAATTGAGATCAGGTATTCGCGCCTCCAAGTACAGCACAGCATTAGCTACTGATTTAGGCAGACCTAAGCAAAGGCGAAGAGCGCGTCGCTCCATAACAAACAGGGGTTCACGCTTGTACTTTGGGCACCCAGAAAAGAGAACGGAGCCGAATTCAAGGATTGGCCGTACATAGGTCTTATAAAGAAGTAGTAGAGTGTCTCGTCGCATACCGAATTTTTTGTTGCTGATCCTCACCAACCGACCAAGGGCACGCTCACCCTTAAGCGCAATGCTTCTAATGTGTGGCCGCCAGTCTAAATGCGGATCATATATTATACCCAAGTATTTTGCTGAATCTACTTGCGGGATGAGGATAGAGTGATACGACAGAGAGATGTAAAGAGGGGTTGCTTGTGGGAAAACAAGGACGGCACACTTGTTCACATTTAAAGTTAACTTTATGCTGTCTAGCCAAACTTCCAGAGCATTTAAATACTCTTGCAGTAATTGGTACAGGATATGAATGTCTTTGGCAGAAGCGAAAAAAGCAATATCATCCGCATACACATAAACTTTTACATCTGGGTGAATAGGGATATCACGCATTAGTATGTTAAACAATAACGGGGAAAGAACGGAGCCCTGTGGGACACCTCTAGACTGGGCGTATGTTGTAGAAGTTAACGCACCCTTAGAGCAAAAGAACGCTCTATTATTTAATAACTCTCCTATCCACGCAAAGAGGTACAAAGGAGGTTGTACATTAACCAGTTTATGAAGCAAAATGCTGTGTTCAACGCTGTCGTAAGCCTTTGCAATATCTAAAGTAACCAGAGCTGATACCTCATTTTGCCTCATAGCAACCTTAATACGGCTCTCCAAGTCTATGTGCGCGGTCCAAATCGAACACCCCCGGCGGAAGCCAATCTGAGCCTCGCTAAAACCTTGAAGACTCAGAATATGACTCGTGAGGCGGCTGAAGACTACCCGCTCTACAAGCTTAACCAAATTTGATGTGAGAGCAATCTGCCGAATATTGTCGAGATCGAAACCCTTCCCCTGCTCTTTCAGCAGTAAAATAATTTTCGCTGTTTTCCAATTTTGTGGAATCCAGGCTTTTTCCAAAGACCAGTTCACAATCTGCAAGAGGTACGGGGAAAAGTCTTGCATTAGGATTTTAAGCATGCCAACTGTTACTCCGTCAATCCCAGGGGCAGCAGTTTGCTGGCAAGCAACTGCAGACTCTAAATCAGATACAGATACCTCAGTGAAGTCTCCACCCAAATGAAACGGGGTTGATGGAAAGGTAGTGCGACCACGAAAACGCACAGCAAGGCCTTGAGCTATGGACTCTAGTTTATATTTTTCGTCCCGAGGTGGCAATACTGTGGACTGAGAGATGTGAGAAGAGGGCAGCACATGAGTACGTTCCATGAATCTATAAAGAGACTTCCGGTTGACAGGATTAGACAGATAGGTGTTCAGGCTGGCATTGTAATCATCCTTAGCCTTAGATATTGTTCTTTTAAAAGAGGCTGCAAAGAATTTGTAATTTATCCAGTTCTTTGGGCACTGGTTGTGCATTAGACTCTTCCATGCAGCTTTCCTTTGACGATAGGCTTTTTCGCAGTCGTCATTCCACCAACTGGAAGGAGTCTTATTTTCAACGCCTGACCGGACTGTAAAGACTGCTCGCCGAGAGGCGTCTAACACGCGTGGAGTAAAGAACACGAGTCATTCTTCATTTTCATCTACTTCATGATTTGCTTGGCGCGTGCAAAAGGAAGAAAGCAGATGATGGCTGCAAGCTGCAATCGCAAATGCCCAAAATACAAAAAAAGTGCAGGATTTCAAGGTAACTAAACCGATTACACGTGTTAAAGCATGTGTTCAGCGTCGTTGGCTGAAGGTTTTTCTTTGCTGTCTCGTCGGAACGTCTGGCGACGATATTAGATTTTCGACGGTAAGGTCTGATCGAGCGCTCGCGTCGTTGTGCTTGTTTCCGTCTTCGTCTTTTTCGCGCTGTTCATTAAGGATAACAACTAACTTGGCCAGCTTTCTCTCCCACCAAGTCTGATCGCGGTTAAGATGATATGATTTGCTCGCGCCGCAGGTGGAAGTTGATGAAAACGGCGATGTCCAATCCACAGCGCAAGAGTGTGGTGGAGTTTTAACACGTGCAATGAGTGGCTTAGTAAATAGCTTTGTATCCATGTGGCTAACAGTCTGATCTGCTCGCACCGCCGCGGGTTCGAAACCCAGTGGCGGCAAAATTTATTCTATTTTAGTATGGGCTGTTTGCATGTTAGCTTTTTCAAAGGTAACCTTCAAGGTAAAACATCACACAAACTCGATGAGCCGGTTAGATCTCATGAAGTAGTGCTTCAGCACTAAAAATATACAGCTGCACACGGAAAAAAGAAAAGGCACAACTAGAGTTGCACTGATTTCGAAGAGGGCCGTAAACCTAAAGATCACCTAATTAGAGGTATTAAGATAATAAGATAAGTTACGAGGGGTTACCCAAAAGAAACCGGACTTATTTTTGTTGGAACTTATTTGTGCACATTTTAAGCACAGCCCTTCAATCTCCTTCAAAGTATTCCCCACTTGCAATGATACGCTTGTCGAATCCTTCATTTCATTTTTCAAAACATTGTTTAAATTCATCTTTTGTGATGCTTAACAGTGCCTCCGTCGTTTTTTTCTTCACCTCAGCAACATTAGCGAAACGCTTTCCATTCACCTATTTTTTCATTCTAGGAAACAAAGAAAGTAGCACGCGCAAGGTCGGGAGAGTATGAGGGTTGAGGAATAGGGTCATGCCATTTCTGGTCCAAAATTGTCGGTGAGACAGCGTTGTGTGACCAGGGGCATTGCCATGATGGAAAAACCAGTCACCCGACCGCCACAAATCTGGCCGCTTCCACCGCACACTGTTGCCCAATCTTTTCAAAACATCCAAGTAGAAAGCCTGGCTAAATGTCTGACCCTGCGGAACAAATTCTCAATGGACGACTCCTCTCACGTCGAAAAAACAAGTCAGCATTGTTTTGAGGTTTGGTTTCACCTGACCAGCTTTCTTGAGGCGAGGTGAATTTGAAGTTTTCCGTTGGCATGATTGTTGCTTTGATTCAGGATTCGATTCAGGAACACTTGAGTTGTCCCCATAGCATCGTCCTTGTACGTCTTTCTTAATATTTCAAGAGTTTCTATTCAACTTTTTCCGAGCAAAAATCAGAATTTCACCGGCGCACGCTGTTCACGAAAATCAGCCATTGCAAAAACGACATTCACACAAAACAGTCGTCACTCTAAAACTCTGCCTAAACTAGTCTGACCTCCTTCAACGACGGCACTCGGCTTACTGACTCTGGAATGTTCGTTCTATGCGCTCCTATAGTGGCAAAACGCGGTACCACAGAAACTTTGCCGACCAAAAAATTTAGTCCGGTTTCTTTTGGGTACCCCCTCATACATACAATATAAGGTAAGTTACATAGAATAATTGCTGTAGGGCTAACTGGTTCATGTTATAAATTTAAGATGCGCCAAGGACACGGGCATAGGAAACACAGGGTGGATAGAAATAGCGCCTACTACAGAGTAAGTTTATTGCGGAAAACTCCATCTCTTTTGCAACCGGTACATTATCGCAGGTAAAACAACGTATGAGGAAAAAATGCAGAGTCACCCTGCAATGAGCCATTATCAGCTACTACAAGTATCCGTCTAAAAAACCCAGTTTTTGACGCTGACTCTAACCGACGACATGCTAATGCACATGGGCCCAGCTTTCTGTATTGATAAGCCTCTAATATTTCCCTTTTGACCCGGTCCTCGCCTCTGACGATAAACACTGGCTTTTCCAACGCTGGTTCACCTCCTTCATAATATTTGCAATGATCTAGAAGGTTCAGCCTTACATTGCTTTTTATTGACTATTGGTTGTCGCTCGCTCTCATTGAAACTTTAAAATTCGGGTCGAGTTCTGTAGAGTCGTGATCGAATTGCTGCAAAGTATGCAGCGAAGTATTTCGACGACGCATCCATTTTGCGGCCCTAGGCAACGACAACACGGGCCAGTGCGCATTGTTGTACACATTCTCCGGGATTACTTACGCTGCCGGAGTGATCCTCGGACGAGTAGTAGTATTGGCTATGGAAGTAGTATGCAGTAGTATTGGCTATGGAAGAGTTCGGGTTTGTAGTTGTCGCCAATGTGTAGCCTGCACCATGGTGAGGGATTGAGCTGGGGGTGCGTATTCCCTTCGCTTGTCCCAGTAGTACGAGAGAATGTCACGTAAGGAAAGCAGACACTTCGAGGCCCGTAGAGGGGGCTCGACTTAAGCCCGGAATGTGAGACCTCGGGCTAGGGAATGAACCTCCTCGCTGCCAGAGAGGCCAGCATGTGCTCGTGTCCAGATGAGAGTTGTGGGCGCCGAGGTTGCTAGAAGCGTAGTAAACACGCAGCGGTGCTGGATATGTAGCCCTTGACAACATTTAAAATGGCAGGTTTGGAATCAGAGATAATTTTTGTGGCAGGTGTAGAAATGAGAGCGAGCGCAGTTGCTGCCTCTGTGGTCGAATTTTTAATTATTGCTCTGGAGGTAAGAGGCTTTGCATTGTTATCGGCTACCGCCAGGGCCATACGGGAGCCTGTCGTATATTCCGCTGCGTCACCGTAGAGCACCTCACGGTCCTCGCTATACTGTTTGCGGAGGGCTCGGGCCCTTGCTTCTCTGCGTTCCCTGTATCGCTCAGGGTGCATGTTATCGGGGATAGGGGTTATGTTGAGGTTAGCGCGGAGGGCAGCAGAAAGGGCGACCCCCTCAGTAGGCTGTGTAATTGGTGTGAGGCTTAACTGGGACAATAAACTACTGGCAGCGTCTGAGTTGGATAGACGGGATATTTGTAGAAAATTTTCCTACGCTGAGCTCACCGGTGTGATATCCGACTTTAGGGCCACACATCACTAAAACGTCGGGGTCAAGAATAACGTCGTGCGTCGACCGGGCGAGCAGCCCCATTTCCGTGCTGAACACTTCACCACTCAAGGAAACCTTAACACTACACACACGAACTGCTGCCAACGGTTCACCATTCACACCACAAGATTGGACATTTTTGTCCCATAGAAACAAAACTTTACGTCAGACGAGAAACTTAAACGCAGCACTCATAACTGAAACAGTACCACCGGTATCCACTAAAGCCATCCCAGCTACCCCATCCACTAGCACGTGCACTTTGTTCCGTAATATAACTACAGGCAGGGGTATCATTTCCGGCGGCAGACTTCCAGCGACCTCACCCCCATCGGTCGCGCCGACTAGTTTTCCGGCGGAGGAGAGGAGGAGCGGCGTCGGGGTGATGGAGATCGCCGAGTGCGGAAAGCTGGAGGCGGTGTCAGACTTCTATCTGATACCGGCGAACAATTCCGCACTTGTGCAGGCCATGAATTGCCGGAATCTGGCGGCTAGGATGGGTACCGAGAAGGAACGAGTTGGTAATCCGGCCGCGGATGATAGGTAGAGGAGCCGTAACGGGATGGTTGTTGGTGGGGACAAAATCGGGAGATATGTCAGGGTTGACCACAGCGGTAACACACAAGAGAGGGACCAGGAGCAGGCTGCGCCGGCAAGTAGTCACCATACGAAGGACTGGGCCGAAAACTCTCGTCCTATGTGGCCGGCGTAGGCTGGTAAAAGCGGGACCGGTGCTCCGGGATCGATTGCAATATGTTGTTCGTGGGCAGCCGTCGGGGTGCCCGGTGATCCTCAAAGTCCATTGTGTTAACGGCGGCTGGCGGAGTAGGGCGCGTGAGATACACAGAAGGGAGCTCTGAGGAATTTCGAGTGATTTCCAGCGACCTGGTTAACTGTTCGTGAACGATATGCCGGATTGTGGAAGCCAGATCACGTGACGATGGTGTGTCTACAGCTGTCACCGTCGTCACCCCGCTCAAACGTCCAAATTTCGGTGTGATGCGACGCATTTTCAATGTCTAAAACGTGCGGCAGTGCTTCATAACCTCGAACACGGACTCGAGACTTTCTTTTCCGATAAAAAAATTGTAGACATTTTCGGCCAATCCTGTAAGTAAATGGCGAACGTTGTCCTCTTCTGTCATGGCAGGGGAGACAACCTTGCGCAGCTTCATTATTTCCTCAATGTACTTGGTACACGTTTCAATGGGAAGCTCAGCCCTTTGAGCAAGCGTGAATTCAGCACGCTTCTTCTTCGCAACTGAGTTACCGAAACACTTGTGGAGCTCCTCTACAAAGCGGTCCCAAGTGGTGAGGGAAACCTCGCGGTTGTCATATCACGTTAGGGCTGTGTCGGTTAGGGAAAACAAGATGTTGACAAGCCGGGTAGAGGAGTTCCACTTGTAGCGATTCACACGTAGGTAGTGGGTGAGCCATTCATCAACGTCGTCGCTGGATAAGCCCGCGAACGACCGTGTCTCTCGGTAATGCTGCCACGAACTGCTGGGCACAGACCTCGGAGCGTCGCCGTCCAGGGACATCATGGGGACAGAAGGCGGAAGACCAACAATGCGACGACGGTGGCGAAAGTGAATCTGGGGATCCGTCTTCGGAGGAACCTGTATACCCTGCACTTTCCACCAAGATGTCACGACCAGGGGTGATGCAGATCACGACGGGCGACTGAGAACCGGCTGGGTCCACTTGCTGGGCACGAGACGCATCCACCTCGTTCTCATCTTCTGAGTAGTCAGCGATGCCGACCAAATAGAATAGTCATCGTCTCTTCAGGGGTCGTCACAATATCATCATCATCAGCCTGACAACACCCGGTGCATAGCAAAGGCCTCTCCCTTGTCTCTCCAATTAACCCTGTCCTTTGCCAGTTGCGGCCACTGTATCCCCGCAAACTTATTAATCTCATCCGCCCACCTAACTTTCTGCCGTCCCCTGCTACATTTGCCTTCTCTTGGAATCCACAATATGGCAGTCGTCATATGGAGTCGCTGTTTCTGACATTTAATCCGTAGCTCATAGTGCGGAATACCCTCCGGCAACTCATCACCAGCGGGTTTCTCTGTAAAGCGGAGTACAGTGTACTTCGCCCTCGACTTCCGAGGTATCCAGGTGTGCGGACGCGCAGCATAGAGCAGAGCGGCGTTCTCGTCGAACGCAAACCCGAAAGTTGGATGCGGCGCACTCGGTTAGAAAACCCACCAAAAACTCCAAAATAGGCTATTGGGCGGGGGACACACGGGTCACCTGATAGACTTGAGTCCGCTGAATGCCAGTTCCATTCATATGATTTGGGGTCTGTCGGAAATTCCGGGTCGAAGGAGCCGAAAATTGCAGAGCGGATGTGGCTGCGTCCGCTCGCCTCGGCGTCCTCGGTGACACTCCTCTATCTTAAAAAGAAAGCGGTGGTAACTGGTGTCGTTTGCAACAGATGCTGCCACCGATCCGTAAGGTGAGTGTTACGTTCGGTTTCTGGAGGTCTCACGTCCCAGGCTACTAGGGCGCCGTAGTGAAGGGCTCCGGAAATTTCAACCACCTGGCATGCTCTGGCATGCACTGACACCGCACAGTACACGGACCTCTAGAAATTCGCCTCCATCAAAATTCCCCCCCCCCCCCCCCCCCCCCCCCCGCCGCGGCCGGGATCTACGCGGCGCCTTTCGAGTCAGCAGGCGAGCGCCATAACCATGGAGCCACTGCGCCGGTCCGAGTGTTATGTTCATAAACGGGAGATTGCCATTGCTTTTGCCGGAGCGCCATTTAAAGTGTGTATCAGTGACCGTGGCAGTATTCTTTGTTATTTATTAATACTATCCGCCTGTATGGGGCTTTACGTTAGTGATAAGAATAACAAAAGTGTAAAAGCGAGTAACACGTTCTAATGCAGGCATTAAAAAAAGAAAAATACATGCAGTTTTGCAGTTTACAACGCTTCGAGTGAAATGCAAAATTATTTGAAGTCAGTACACATTGATTCATAATACTAGAGAGTTTTAGCTGAGCGGGTTTACTGTCCGCTCCGCTCGCAGTTTCCAGCGGAGCCACAGCCGAGCGTCGCGCAAGAGTAGGATTTTAGCGCTGCGTCTTCCCCGTCCGCTCATGCGAGGCGACTCGTTGCGCCTCTTAGTGGTGGTGACTGGACTTGCCAGAAAATGGTTATAAGTAAGCCTCTCTGATATATGCTTGAATAAATAAATAATAGCTGTTTACGTTTGCTGTATGCTTGCTGGTAACAACAGTGATTTGGTGTTAGCAGTGAAGCTTTCGTATTACAAAAAAAAAAATCAGATGTCTGCCACTGCGAGAGCCAAGCCAAGACCACGCAAGTCACCCCTCGCAGCGTGCGCGCGTACGTATTTGTAGCGTTGTCTAGCGTATGCATTCATCCTCTACGCGTGCGAGCGTCGATCGTGATCGAGTTACGTTCGCAAGTTATCCGACACCGCCTGCAATCTGTTCGCCATGCCAAAAAGTATCCGGCAAGACCCGCGCTGGCGGCCGCCATATTGCATGTTTACGTTTGGTTCGGCTAGCGCGAGCCCAGAAGGCTTTGCGCGAGCCCCGCTCGTCGAGCCGCTCCGGACTCCGCTTGGCTCGCGCGGGAGCGGGGCGGAGGAGCCGTTCCGCTCGCGCGCTACCGCCTGAGCGCTTCGCGCATGCGCAGTAGCGCTCCCGCTAGCTCGCTGAGCGGAGCGAGCGCACAAACCCGCTCAGCTAAAACTCTAATATATCGCACGTATGCAACTCTGGATACATTCAAAAATAAAACAAACTCGTTACCTGGCAAAAACAAGAACGTCGTGTGTCGGTGATCCGTGATCCTTTTTACGCATGTTTCGACGGACGTGCACTGTAGAGGGGCGTAAAAACAAGAACGTCGTCTGTCGGTGATCCTTTTTACGCATGTTTCGACGGACGTGCACCGTAGAGGGGCGTTAGGTAGGGAATTTCATTTATTTCTCTGAACAAAGCGAGTTATACTGCCCACAATAAGCCGATTAAGTGAGCAACGGCTCTAAACACTGTACCTAGTATGGCTTCTGCCTACAAGAGGAAGGGCTTTCCGTTATTCTCAGATGGCAGAACACCACGGGAGTCTAGTGCCGTATGAACTTTGTAAAATAGCTCTAGCTGGACCTAACTGCGGCAAATGCTCGTTTTGAGCGCACTCCAGACGCCGAATACAACCAATGGGAGTGCGTCTAGCCACGAAAGCGGACAGCTTTTAAGACATCCTCGTCTTGCATTCGGGCGTTTGTAATTATGGTTTTACCCCAAAAAGCTTCGCCTGGCCCTTCGGCTGGCGCTGCATGTGAAGGTTTGCGGATTGATTCGACCGCCTGGAGTTCTTTAACCTTCACAGACACGACCCGGTACATGGGCGCATTGCCTCTAACCTGCATCGAAATACTGCCGACTTGGCATCGATTCAATCCGGTGATATTGGCCTCAGCAGCCGAAAGCTAGACACCTCGGCAGGACGTCTTGGGTCATGACACAACGGAATCTATAGCACACATTCCATCTGACTGGCACTTTTGTACCCACACCAGTCAAAGCTAGCGGTACACAAGTCTCCTTAGCACTTAGTCTAACATTCGTGACGCTCCTAACCGGAAGCAAATTAACCGAAACCGAAAGCTCTGAGTGTGAGGTACCGGCCTCGAACTGAAAGAACTAGGCCTGCTCGAAGGGAATGCAGCTTTGCCTTCTCTAGGTAGTTGCACGCGTCGACAGGTAAACTGCGACCTTGCACTATCGGGGGTCGCGCTGATATCTGTGCTCATCGAAGGGTGAGACCTTTAAGGTGGAAATGACCCTGGTGACAAATAAGGGACCAAAGTGATAAGTAGCTGACGGCCTGCCATGGATACCCTCTGAGACGTCAGCCGAAGCAGAGTCTCAAACATCTATTTAGCACCTATGTTGCTCCTCGATTGTTCTTCTGCAGTTTACAGGAGTGCCTTTTATGCCGTTATTTTTGTGCCGTTCCCCTTCCTGCCAGCAGAAAACCGCAGCCGCTTTGCGAATGCGTCGGGCCATTTTGACAACTGACTGGTCTAGGCTAAACGACCAAGGAAGAGCACAGACCTTTGGGCTAGTTGGTTCATAGCAGACACGTAAAAGCCCAAAAAAACACGGACAGAGAAAGAAACTTGGACAACACCAGCGCTCACTTCCAACTGAAGATTTATTGACACACAGGCACAATTATATACGCCTTGCTGCTTGACGTCCAACTAATAGCCCGGCCGATATCACGTGGCCGCTCCCAAAAACATTATTTCCTTTTTAGTCAGTGTGACAGATGATGCGCTGACGAAGGATGGACCGGCTTTTCTAATCAAATCTGCCTCTATTATTTCTCTAATATCCTGTAAATTAGTTTGGCCACAATCTTGCATGCGCTGAAGAAAGGGTTACATGGTTTCTTATCTTTTCAGCACAGTCATTACAATGTTCAGAAAGATTACCGTCTCTATAATTGCCTACCTTCATCTTGTGTTCCAATAATCTTTCATTGAGACATCGGGCAGTTTGATCGATGTACCTAGATATGGTACATCGATATAGATATGATATAGATATAGATATGGAATATGGTGGCCGCGGCTGGCGCAGGACAGGGTTATTTGGAGAGACATGGGAGAGGCCTTTTTCCTGCAGTGGGGTAGTCAGGCTGATGATGATGATGATGATGACCTAGAGCCACACGATAGAGGAATTTCATAAACCACACCAGAAGCACATGCTACAAAAAGATCTCGGTGCTTGATGCTGCATGGTTCTTTAGGCTTTTGAAAAGGATTAGTCAATTTGACTAGTTTTTCCACCTTCTCAGGCACCGAGAACACTACTCTGACGTCACTGCGTTCGCAATCTTCTTTAGACGATGCGAAATGTTGTGCAAGTAGGGAATGACTACCGTTCTGCTTTCATTTTCTTCGCTCTTATTCTTCTCTTTTTTCTTTACGGTTTTCAACATTACTTCAGATACGGATACAATGAGGCTTGTCAGATGCCCAGCTGACTGAAGACTCGTCACTTGCTTTTGGAAGCCATGGCTCAGTGAATGGTAACACGACTTTTTCAGTGCATTATTTAGGCATTGCTAAGCGATTGCTCTCTTAACAAGTTTTGAATGAGATGAATGAAACGGTAAGCGGAGTTTGTTAGCCCTTGGATGGTACTTCCAACACGTAGATTTCTCAGTGAGAATTCGCTTCAGATCTAAAAACTGTAAAACACCAGCTCTTGGAATTTCATGCGTCAGTACTAAAGGACTAAAACACTCACCAAAAAGGGCTAAAAGCTGATTGACAGTGGTCGGAAAATCACTGCACCCTTGTAACAAAATTAAAAAATCAACGTATCTAAAAACAGTCACATTGTTAAAAACTTCAGGCGGTCAGAAACAACCCTGTCACAATGAGCTAAAACTATGTCGCTAAGAACTGGGGCGATACAAGAGCCTACACAAACCCCTTGCTTTTGAATGAAAACCTGGTTATTCTATTCAATGTATGTTGACGTCAGCCCAAGCAGAGTCTCAAACATCTATTTAGTACCTATGCTTCCCCTCCATTGTTCTTGTGCAGTTTACAGGAGTGTCTTTTATGCCGTTATTTTTCTGCCGTTCCCTTTCCTGCCAGCAGAAAACCTCAGCCGCTTTGCGAATGCGTCGGGCCATCTTGACAACTGACTGGTCTAGGCTAAGCGACCAAGCCAGAGCCGCTGATGCCATGGTGCAAACTTTTTATTCAGGAATGTTCTACAGTGCAAGAACACATTATTTCAAATTCCTGCAAGTGGAAGGGCAAAAAAAAACTTTCCATCCTTCTTCCATGATAGAGTTCTGCGACACGACGGGATGCGGAACTAGATCGGCTTCTTCGGCCCCAACACTTGATTCGATGCAGAATCACTGAAAGCTAAGGAAGATTCTGTGCAGTCCCGTGCGCTGGACATTGGAAGAACATCCGTGTTTTGCTGCATCGTCTCCATAGCTGCGGTCTCCCAGTTGCAGGAACTTGAACACGGAGCTGTCACGTAAAATGATGAACAGGACACTGTACGAGGCATGGTGGGTGTTGGCATCTGGTCGATGGGGACACCACCTTCAATCATCGTAGAGTTGACCGGGCCCACTCTCAGCATACTTTGAGCCTCTTCAGCGGTAGCACTATTATCAGTGCAGAAACTCTCCAGTGGAAAGCACTCTTTGAGGTCCACTTGACTATGCAGCTCGTGGACACTTGCAGTGCCCAGCGTAGACTCAACGTTTACCGTCTCCAAACTGCCAGGAGGCGCAGTTAAGTTGCAAAGCAACGGATCAGACGTGAAAAGAGACAAGTCTGGTAAAGCCATCTCCTCGATGGGAATAGCCCCTTCGATCATCGTAGAATTATTTTGCCGAAAGGGCAATGGAACTTGCTCGTTCTCTTCGGCCGCACCACTTGCCACAGAAGTGTTCACTTCCGTGTGGGTAATCGTGCAGCACTGCATGGTGTCTTCCAGGCTACGCACGTGAGAAACATTGGAGCAGCTTCGCATTGCCTCGATCTCGACTGTCACTCCGCTCGCTGATACAGAATGTTCATTTGGGTGTCGAAACGACTCACAGCCCGGCGAAGCAGGAAAGGGTGGCGATGACATTTCCTGGATGGGAACGCCGCCTTCCAGCAGCGTGGAGTTCAGTGGTACAAAGGGCCCCGGATCCTGGCCAAACTCCTCCGCTTCAGAGCGGTCGTCTAGCGGTGAAAGCACCGCTAACTTGGTTGGAGAAGGCGTGGCTGGTTGGTCTGTTGGAGACTCTCCTCCGGCTGCCGGGTCTGGCTGCAGGGCTGGCGACGACATAGCCATGTAAAGATAGCTTCAATCGGGGCCTTATGAGCTGGTTAAAGCGTGAGAACTTGGGATCCGCGTTCTGCGCAGAGCAGAGCAAGCGCAGTCATGTCTCGAGGGCGGGTTCTTTGTTTTCTTTTGCGAGCTGTGCGCTCGCCGCTCGCGCAAAGGAAAACTGCGCTCTTTCTTCACCAATAAATCCGCCAGGGACCTCGGAACCGGGAGGAGGCAAGGGGGGAGGTCGCCCCAATAACATTTCTCCAAAAGCTTCCACTCTAGAGCTTATTTAATCTCAAGCACAGCGGGGTTCAGTCATTTGGCTTCGCAGTCAGTCATAAGGCATTTCGTTTGAGTAAACTATTCCAATCACGTCCTGACAGAAGTCGGCTGCCTCATTCCTGCTCATGACCAACATCAGCAGAACTGAAAACCTTAAGCAATGACCATGGTCAGTGCAAACATCAAATTCCTGTTGCTCTACTTGTGTATGTTAGCCTTTTTGTTGTTAGCCTTTTTGTATGTTGAACATTGTTATTTTTCGAATGCGCTGTTGCTGCTGCTGCCCCAGTCTAACTTCTGTATTTCGGAGACTTCTTTGCTCTTTTTTTTTCTTTCATTGAAGCAAAACACCGACATAGGTAGCCGCGCCGAGAGCCGTGATCCTCGCGCCGAAATGGCAGAAGTTAAGGATAGTTTTGCTTTAAAAAAGGCGGAACTTGAAGACATAAAAAAAACCAGCTTAAAGCCGTTCCGGCGATAATAAGGACTTAAAAAACGAAAACGAACTTCTTCATGAAGGATACACAGAGAATGAAAGGTGGATAACGGCACTCTAAAGTAAGCTTCTCCAGTGCGACCAGTATCCGTGACGGTGCAACTTGGAAATATAGGCGATCATTGAAGCAGATCAAGCGAATCTTGAGATGATTGTAGTGAAAGGGGGCATTGCCGTGGGTGAGGTGATCTCTCCTCCTGATATCGAGGCCCGTCAATCGCGTGCCAACACGAGACACAGATACAGAGAATGTAATTGCTCAACTAAAAAGCCGCAAGCTGAAGGATCGTGTTCTCAAAAGGGCCAGAAAACAACGCCTCACAAATTCTTCATTCAGCTTGGCGCCTCGCACGAGCCAAGCTGAAGATACTCCTCTTAGCGATGGTCGCCTTGTGTTTGTCAGTGAGCCATCGCTAGAAAGCTCTAATTTCATTGAAGGTCTGTATGGGAATGAAATGAACTTATCTTTGCACGCAAAACTGAAGGTAGTGCGTCCGTTTCTATCACCTCTGCTCATAGCCTGGACAAGACTGCAGATAACTTTTCCCCACCTAACTACGAATTCTTTTTTTGTCATGAATCTCCATGAGTATTACAATAGTTTGTTAGTCCTTAATAGCTCCAACATAGCACCGAAAAACAAAGCTGTAATACCTGTTCTACACGTTAATGCTTGTTCTCTCATCAACAAGAGCGACCAATTTTTGCTGTATCTTGAGCAGTTTAGCTTCAGATATAACGTTATTATCCTCAGTGAAACAAGCTCTCTTCACCTTACACTGCGCCTAGCCTTGATTGCTATAAACGTTTTTCTGCACACCGAACTTCCAAACGCTTAGGTGGTGCAGCGGTCTATGTTTGTGAGTCTATTTCTTGTGGTGAGGTCGCCCAGTTGAGGAGTAGGCCTTGTGATGAGGTCGCCCAGCGACGAGTGAACCTGACAAATATGCAAGGTTCGTGAGGGCCATATCGGTGATTGTGGACAGCGAATGAACAAGTTTTAGTGAATGCAACTGGTGAACGAGGGTGTTTTAACAGCAGTGACTTAAAGTCGAATACTGCTTACGTCTCAGCACGCGCATACAACCAACGAGAAGCGCCGGTGTCAACCCAACTGCCGAACAAAGCTTTAGGCAGCCGGCAGCAGTTGTACCCATCGTTAGCTTATGGGTAAAAAATTATGCTGTCTTAATTAACGCAAACGGTCATCGAATATACATTCTGGACAAAGTGATTGAAAATCAGGTACTGGTCATATTAGAAAAAGCAAGGATAATTAGAGTGAAGCGCCGGTTGAACGCCATTTCAGCTAACCAGCTATCAATCAGGCGGGCGAACGCGTCGGCGCTTCCTACGTAGTTGCCCCACTGCCTGAACAGGCTCAGGTAAAGCGGACACAAAAGAGAAGATAAAATCCAATTATAAGGCAAGCCTACATTTTTTTTTGTCGGGCAATCGAGCACTAGCTGTTTGTACACAACAATGTAAATATAGTATTCGTGCGCAGTCGTCCTAAACGGCGCACTCCTAGGGAAATTATCTTCAAGCACTCATTTAGTGAACACACCACCGGTTTTATAAACAAGAAGCAGAAAAGCGAACCGCGCATATCAGAATCAAGAGCCACAGGGCTGCGGCTATTGGTCGGTGCGGGTTGTGTTCGCGTCTGTAAGGCATTAGAGAATATGGAATGTCTTCGCGGTGTTCCCTTGACTCGAATGTCATTTGAAGAAAATTTCGTTGACATGTTTCTTGTAGCACCGTAGTTTCGGCAGTCAAGTGGAATTACATTCGGCTCGAAGGGATCCAAAGCACGTGCAACAGGGCTATGACACCATTTTCAGGATGTTCGGAAACTTCGAATGCATCTTTAATATTTCGGACTGCATCCGTGAGAGTAGCCTTCATGCCCCTGTTAAAGAAATATAGAGTCCAGAATTTCAAATTCTGTTCTTTTTGCCAATAGCGGTGTTCAAGGTCTCAAAAATAATTGAATACCGGAGATGCGCAGCCACTGGGCTTGAAATAACTTCTCAGAGCCCCGTTTTTTGCAACACTTTCTGCCTCAATTTCTGCGGGCTGCATGTGACGTAGAACACGTTTACACACAGCGCCCGAAATCAGGCTCCCTAAACGAACAGTGACGCATTGGCGGCTCTGTCGTCTGGTGCGAAGAGCAAGTGCACTGACTCAACTATTTATTTTATTTTCCTTGCCTGCTCATTCCCGGGATAGGCGGCAATGGGAGGGTATGGTAGGGGGGTTCTAACGTCCAGGTGCTGCATCTAGGCTATAAGGGAGGCCATAGTGGAGGGTTCCGCATTAATTTCGATCACATGATGTTTTATAACGTACGCTCGCAACGCAAAAAAAGACGTGCGGCCAATTTACCAGAACCGAGGCCGCCTCGACCGAAATTCTATCCCACGACCATCGGATGAGCCGATGAGCCACCACGGCGGATTGAAATGGGCAGGTTCAGAGTGTCGGCTCTCTCATAACTCTGTAACATCTATTTAAGATATCTTTTACGCCTAGGGTGTTATTGGCACGCATCGAAAGCAATGTTTAAATTACCAGGAGCACTACAGCTGGCTTCTGAGGACATTGAAATTTATTGTCTTTACTCCTGCAAGATGTCAACAGCACTTTGGCTCGGCCATTTCTCGAACGGGGATTGCCTCTTGCGATGCGGATTCCGAGCTTACGTAGCGACTGTGTCTTCAAATTGATGATACCGCTGGTAGCGCGGGAACCCTGAGACCACCAGGCATCATGGTCCTATAACCGGGTGGAACGCTAACTGCCAACTCATTGAGAGCAGCTTGATAGTCTATGGTTCTCTTCAAAAATGTCGCTTCTTCTGTAGAAGCACTGATATAGAATTGGACTTAAAAACAGAGACGCTCAGTTCCGACTCCTAATGTCCATGCCTCAGATCAGGTCGCTAGTTGTTCGTAACGAACGTCTCAGGATGCGTATGTCTGTTGCCTGTGACACGTGCAGTATTTCGTCCTGATGGAGTGATAGAGTGGCCTTAAGCTTTGCGTATCTGGTGGCTGTCACAAGTGGTTCACATTTATTTTCAGCTAGGCTGTGAGCTCCCCGCTTATAACGAAGTAGTCTGTTCCCGCGTCGGCTACGGCACTAGCCTTGTGGCCGTTGGCGACAACTTCTAAGACTGCGGTCCTTACCCTTGCGTCACACATGTGTCTTGGATTTGGTTCACAGGTCCGTGGTGTTAGGTCTAGGTTAGGACACGTCATCGAGGAATCATGGGTGGCGGTGTAGGTCGTGGTTCTGGTCGGTCGTCATGGTGTTCGCTCTTGTGCGTGGTGTCGTCGGTGATTGATCACCGTCGTTTCTGCAGGAAGCATCCTCAACTCCTTAGGTTGGTCTGTTATTTTCCTGAACGGGGGCTGTGATACCCTGCCCAGGCAGCAGCTGCGTAGCTAATGCGTGGTGATGCAAACCGTGTAGCTGACAGCGACAGTGTCCTCGGATGAGCGACTGAGCGTGACGCAAGCATATGCGCTTCTTCGCTGTGTCGGTTGTGGTCCTGGATAATCGTAAGAGGAACCCCAGGGGGTCATACTCTTGCCCGGACACTCTCGCAGAATGTCGGCAGCCTATGCCACACGCAGTGACATGTTCTATTTGGTGATACCATTCTTTTGGAGATTCCACAGAGAGTAATCGAAGCCGAGCGGCACTTCGCGCTATCGTAGAATAGATGTGGCAGTCATGCGAGTCTTGGCAATAACTGACGTTGAAACACATTTCCGCAGTGACCTTCCAGTTTGGAAAGGGCCCGTGCTCGTCGGGGCAATTTTTAAAGACGGCGGCTGCATCTCGGGTTGTTTCCGTCTGGGCAACATTGACGCTAGGGAAGGTGTTCGCCACACCCATCCATAAATTGTCACGTTGCGTTGACGATGGCACGGGCGCAGACAGGAACGACAGAGAAAAACTGGCCCAGAACTGACACTATAGGCGGCACTGACTGAAGCATGTCTGCGCGACCATCGTCGGTGTGAGAATTTTCGTCGCTCTTGTACACGCCTAATTTAAAAGGACAATGATTTTTCGATATAAGGTGCCTAAAAAAGAGAGAATTTTACAATGTCGTAGAAATTGCCGCGCGTAATTATGAACATTCCAAAGCAGCCTGGTCGTGGGTCTTGTAGCAAAGTTAAAAGGGCACATGGAGGGGGGGGGGGGAATAACCAAATAAACAATGGTAAGAAATCTTCGCGTGAATATCACATCGCCAAAAAACTATTTTCTCGTGACTTTTGGCTTATGGCAATTTCCATGGAGCCCCCATATTCTGCGTGCGCATTAGGTCCTGTATTACCATGTGTGACGTGAAACTTCATCGAACGGTGAGGGCGAATGCTTGAACTAGAACCCTCCTATGCTACCAATGGCAGCATGACTGCCAGAACCGGAGCCTTCGTTAAGCTATTGAGCAGACAAGGGAAGGGAAATGGGGAGAAGGTGTAAGTATGGTTAGAGATTGGTCCCTAGCGGTTCTAAGGGAAAGGTAACCTGGGCATCACTAGTCCTACGAATGAAAACACCTGCCTTCGCAAAGAAGTTGCGAATCGCTTAAACGCTGCACTTGGCATAACTACTCTATTCGAACGACGTATTTTTTTCCGACCACGATCCCACGGGAACGGCATTCCTCACGAAGTCGCCACAAACACCTCCCCGTCAAGAATTTTCCACGGAATATAAGAGAAGTTGTTTTAGAATCAATGCGAACAGTTTGGATAATTGTTCAGTATCCATCTACTTTTCAATATGTAACCGCACCCCTTATGTGGACTTTAAAAATGTGAGCACGCGGAGGTCGCGTCTTTCCAGTTATGCCGGCTTTTTAATTACTTGCTTAAGCACCTCCAGATAACACCACTCGGTAAATCATTTAAACGTTCACATATGTGAAAACCTTTCATTGAACTTCCAAGTATATATATATATATATATATATATCCAACTGAGGCTTGTTTAGAGTCTGGGGACCTAGTCTGAAGCAATTTTTCTTTCTTCGAAGTTAAATAATTAGTTCAACCTAGTTTTTAAATTATCGACTTCTAAAGGAAAGAGACAATGGAAAAGTTTTAGATAGTTTTATAAAACAGCTGAATGAAACGCTTGGACCAAGGTACCGTTTGCGTAATTAGCTTTTAACTAGTTTGAAACCGTAACTCGTCAAATAAAAAAAAAGCTTTTACATGCCAGCGCTGCCAGTTCAACCTGCCAAGACGCGTCATGGAAATAAAAATCTGATCTTTGTGAAGTGCTGTTCCCGATCAGACTTCGCGTGCGCATTCAGGCAGATATGTGAGCCAGCAGGTGCTCACGCGGTAGCTTTCCTTTACTGTCAATAAATAAAGCTACATAAATCGTCTCTTGATGGAAACAGCGCTGCTAGTGGTTTTTCGAAACAATCAACAGCCATTCAATTCACACTCTCTTGCTGAAGTCAATAATTAAAACATTATCTAATTAGTTTGAACTAATTATTCAATTTTGAAGAACGATAAAATATTGCAGACTAGGCCACGGCACTCTGAACAAGCCTCAGTTGGTTTCACGCAGCTAGGACACTTTTCTTGGTTACATTTAGCAGGGACGTCTGGTGTATTTATATGGTTTATGGGAATTTAACGTTCCATGGCGCCTAAGACTGATATATATATACACAATTACTGACCTGCGATTTATCTCCAGAATATTTGGGCTAATTTAAAGCAGCCAAAGGAAGAATACACTCTACCTTTATAGGGTTGCAGCTATGAATTTTCAGCCAGGAGGGGCCGACATGGTCACCGGTCTCACTGAGAGTCAAGTTGGTACGTAACGTGCTGCAAGTAACTGATTACTTACCTTATATTATACTGTATGCGAATTTTCTCCTGCACTAATTTACTTTTCCTATTGTGTAACGCTGTAGATAATCCAACTACTTCTTCCAGTGGTCGATTAATATCATTCCGGTTCAATAAAAAAATTAGGCCCTATTTCTCTGGTTAATCTTAATGCGACTTCGCTGCGCTAGCATGTTTGCACTTTTTTAGAGCGCGTTCAGTTGGAGTTATGCTGACAAACCTAATTGCTTTTCTTCAGCGATTTCAACCAGCTGTTTCAGACACATTGTCTTCTCATTCTATTCCCCAATCCGTTGAATGGTGGGATCGCCGGATAGTCGTTGGCGCTCTCTTCGGAGGCACTGTTCCGCTCTTCGAGCCCGAAGGGGTGTGTCTGGGTCTCCGGTACGCGGTACACCTTCCATCGTCACATGCCTAGCGGTTAAACTTCCATCTTGGTTCCCCGAAGGAAGAGAACAGTGCGAGACTGCGCCCAGATGGAGGTCATGATTGAGACAAAGAGGCAGTGGTAATTCGTTTTTCTCTCGCCCGCCGAAGGCAGCTCTTTGGTAGCCTAACGTGACTGCACCCCCTTCCGCTGCCGGCTTCCCTCCGAGAGGCAGCGAAGGAGGAGGAGAGGCGCTCGCCTCGTTTCACGGGCGGCTCTCCTCTCCCCCATCGCTCGTGTTCGGCGACAGCGGGACGACGGAGCGACGGCGATGTTGGCGGACCGGTCTGGACCACGCGGGGAGCTGTAGCTGTGAAGGTGACACCACTCCATTGACGTCAGCCGCCTGCCTGCCGCCAGTGCTATCAAGTAGGGCGTCGGTTTGCGAAGTTCCCCATTAACAGCTTTGCCTGCTGGCTATTCCTCGGTGTGGTTTTGCGCGACCACAGCTTAGTCCGAACAAGCGGAGTGGTCCTGTCTCAGACACCACCACGCACGCCAAAAAGTGGCGCACCAACGTAGGTGCCCTCTGGAGATCCAGTTGGGAGGCTGTCTCCATAAGAATAGCATGAGCATGTTTCACGCACCCAAAAGCTCCGCTTCGGCACCTCCATCTCTCGCTGAGGCATTCTTTGTAGTATTTAGTTTTGCTGAGCCATATTGAGCGAATTCCAAATTTCGAAGGGTGATTCTGAGTGCTGCCTCTCCATCCTTGACCGTTGAAGTGGTGAGAATTGCTCCATCTCTACACTGGAAGGGGGCAGTGGATAGAGGGAAATCCCCCTACACACCATCTGTCAGGGAAAACAAATAGAGCTGAAAAGGACGCATTGACAAAAAGATGGAGTAGACAGGATGGTGGAAACACAGCAGAGCCGGGTGCACATGCGCGTAAGCAAGAACGCCTACAAAACGCAACAAAAACCAACCAGGTTTTGTAGGCCGCGTTGCTTACGCGCATGTGTGTATCGTATCTAGCGCGACGGGACCCTCGCAGCAGCAGCGCGTGTGACGCGGTCAATATCTGTATCTCAAATGAGGTGTAGTGGTCAGGGAACACCCCCTCTCCACTTCAATGTATAAGTAGACGGGTGTGCAACAAAAAGGGATGGTTCTTCTGCCCTGCTCGGTGCCTCTGGTTATGCTTCGTCTGTGGAACACAACGAAACAGTGTGCACCGGCTTTGTTGTGACAACATTCACCGAGTAAAATTTTGTTCGGTTTCTAGCGTCGTCCTGGCTAATCCTTCTTCTTGTGAATGTGTCCTTTTCTGCTGGTGTTGTTCTTGATAATGCACCAAATGGTCCATCAAACTACGCTTCTTCAATACCACCCGACACCTGCCAAGCTTAGGAGGTGGATTCTTCACCAGGACACAACTTCAACATGGCGCATCACTGGTTTTTCGAAAGTAACACATCTAGTCCTGGCGCACTAAAGTATGTTTTAACATGCGGTATAACTTTGAGAATTGAATTCGGAGGCGGGCACTGATGTAGCACAGAATTTCCTCGCGTTAGAGCAACAACGGTGGAACTGTGAAGAAGTCACGACTTCACGCAAGGACGTCCGCAAATGCAAGCCCGAGTGAACTGCACTTGACAAGCCCCGCGTTCCGTGCTTCGCATTTCACCACGAAGGTACAATGGAATGTCATGTTTAGTGACCTGGGGCTTTGTCCTCTCGGAGCGCGAACAGCAAAGCGCTGCACTTCGCGTCACTTAAGGATTGTGCAGTGAATCTTGGCATGCTCAAAAAGCGCACTTCTCATCGCGCACACATCAAGATGATCATCAGTGTCATTACTGATGTGTTCACGAGCGTAACGTGGAAAAAATGCCCAAGGAAACATTGAAAGAGACTCTACCGGTGAAATCATCCAAGCATGTGCTATAACAGACTACTGATCGAGCAATCTGCACCAGCTCACTTTTTGTCCGTGTATATTTGTATGTTTAGGCTACGCTATTAAAATATGGATAGAAAATAACGTAGTAGAAATCGATTACTTTTCTGTGATTGTTTAGTTACTTTTATGAGCAGTACCTGGACCATTGAAACTAGTTACATTTCAGATGAAGTAATTAAAAGTGGAACCTGTTGCTTACTGTAAAGCTTACAAGACTGCTCAGAGCACAGTGTGGTGCCCTGGTTGTCTTGCTCAGTTCACTAAGGCCACCAGGTCACTAAGCAGCTACTGGTTTAGGCTTCCTCAAAGGTTCCTTTTATGAATGAAGCTCCTCCGTGCCTGAGCTGTGTCACTCTCAGTGAATCGAAGTTTTTATCCGTCGCTTGGACATATTTATTGAAGCAACCCTCCTCAGCGAACGTAGAATGGATTCAAACTGAACAATACCCCCCAAAATGCGTGAATGAGCTAGCACACAGCAAATACCTCATAACAGGAGCAGCGAATGAAAATGTATGCACCTATACAGGATACAGATAGCGCTCACAATCAGGCTGGGTGATTTTTTAAAGCAGAAAGGCTGAGAAGTACAAGAAAGCTCCTTTTTCAAACAAGTTCTTCGCATAGGCAGACGCACAACGAGGGCAGAGCTATAAGGAAGATCGCTAAAGAGCTAAAATGAGTCGCCAATTTTTCAGTCACACGGCATAGGTGCTTATATTTGGAAAGAAAACACAAAAGAAAAGAAGCAGATTTTCACTGGAGAACAATAAAAGGATCATTAGATAACGAAGTAATAATCAAAACGACGAATGTATAAGCTTAAAATGACAATAAAACAGATGAGCCGCAAAAAGAAAAAACGGAGGTTCAAAGGTGAAGTGAAGCTCGCGGTGCTGTACATTGTTTGCCGCATCCGGTTCGCGTTAGTGGAATGCCCATTACGTTCTTTCTCTTGTGCCATCCGCACAACCGCAGAGAAAGGGGTAAGTCATACTCAGCCCAGTGGGATAAGGGGGGAGGGGGGGTCGCCGCATGGCGGAGGATTACGGGAAAGGTCAAACTCCCTTCAGGGACGGACTCATTACGTCCCATCCTTTGTGCACGTGCTTGCGGCGAGGCGGTATCCACGTCACAGTGCGTGGCTTTTGTCCCATGTCTGCAGAGGCATGTTTTGACAGCTTGAAGCGCGGTCAACAGAATATTGCCATGCTAGCTGCAGGCATGAGGAGCGAAGATGCGGAACAGATGGGTTGAAGTGACTTTCCTTGAACTTGGGTCAACCGGACGTTGGGAAATTGAGTGTTCTCGAAGCTCGCAGCTGGAAAGCATAATTTTCCAAAATCGTGATGGTAGAAAGTGTACATATGTGTACAGTGTTTGTCGCGATGACTTACCTTCTTTCCCCAATCATTGATTGTTTGTGCGTCCTTTCCAGATTGCTGATTGGGGATGTTTTCCTTTCCCCAATAATGTATTGGGTGGATGTTTGTGAAGCTACCTGATTGGTTATTCTCACCACTGAGGGCGGCGACATAGGCTTTAATAACAGCTGGTTCGACAGGACCAAGGGCTGGTTTCGTCACATAGAACTTAATTTAATAGAACTTAGATGAGAAGGGCAAGCGTCTGGTGGCGCAATTCTACGCTTCCAAGCACCCGGAGCATCGGCCTCTAGCGGAGATATCACTTGTGAGGATTTTCAAAAATTTGCTCCTACAGGTTCTCTGCCGGTAAGGACGCCTAAAGCGTATATTCTGTAGAGAGTTTGAAACCGGCGTGCTGGCGTTTGTAAGAGTGAAACAGAAGCCAGCATTCGACAAATAGCCGAGTGTGCTGGCGCAAACAGAGTCGTTGTCAAGCACTGCATATCTTCTTTTTATATGAGTCAGCACCAGCAGCTGGGTGCGAGAGACTTTGAACGAAAGCAGAGTTTCTGTAACAGGGCCCTCATTCACTTAGACATTAATCCTGGCTCTCGATCTGGACAGATGAAGCACAGTCGCGTCGCATCTCTGTCAGCGTGCAAAATGTCCAAAACTAGGCTGATGTGAACCGTCACTGGCTTCGAGCGCAATAACAACAACAAAATTTCACATTGTAAATTTGGTGCGGAATTTTCAAGGACAGAATCATCGGCCCCTGCTTTTGTGAATATTCTCGGACTGACAGAAAGGACTGTGAAATCACGGGTGGTTCATCAAAATTACTCGAAAAGGTGTCTACGCATTACACCGCATTAATGACTATTTTGACTGTTATCAGCGCCATATCAGCAATCGCGAAATCGTGACTTCTCTGCTATCTATCTGCACACTCTCCGCTAGCTTTTTGACACGCCTTTTCGGGCGTGTCAAAGGCGTGTCTTCTCTTTCTGGCTCTATCTGTCTCTCCATTTCCGAAGACGAACAGTGCGCACTAGGTGCACTCTTGTATCATCCTATTTTCTTCTCTCGAATACGTTAAAAGGCAACAGATAATATTGTCACGTTGTAGTGACGGCAGTCCAGCGGTCAGGAATACAGCAACAAGGCTTGCAAACAAAGCTCTTTATTTGGGCTGACTTGCGCCCGCAAAGGCACTGAATCACTCGGCGGCGGCGTAAGCAACAAACGTGCTCGTCGGTCGTCGAACTACGAATGTCCGCTGCTCGCGGCATCGCTCAATTTAAAGCCGGCAAGGAAACTTCCAGATAGCAGGACAACATCATCTACAGTAATCTGGAAAAACCCAGATGCAGCCATTCGTCGCTGCGATCAATCGAGATTAGACTGGTCGCTTCTCGCGTCGCGAACAAAAATGATAACAGCCCTTTCCTGCAGCCTTGAGCGTGAACGAACAAACACTACAATGACACGTGGCATTACCCCCCTTCCAAAGAAGCATCGTCTCGATGCTTTAAAATGACATAAAACACGGAGAATGCTTCGAGAACTTAGAGTCCTTTAGCGTTCCTAATAAGGTGTTAGGGCAGCGGTAAAAGCTTCAAGTCTGGCCGTGTCGTCGTCGTCGTCGGTGTTGTCGTAGTTTTTGTCGTCGTATTTGTCGTCGTAGTAGTCGTCGTCGTCGTCGTAGGGGTCGTCGTCGTCGTAGGGGTCGTCGTCGTCGTAGGGGTCGTCGTCGTCGTAGGGGTCGTCGTCGTCGTAGGGGTCGTCGTCGTCATAGGGGTCGTCGTTGTCGTAGGGGTCGTCGTTGTCGTAGGGGTCGTCGTCGTCGTAGGGGGCATGGTCTTCTGTTTTTGTCGCTGGAGGATCTTAGTTCTTGCGCTCAGAAGCAACCTCACCTCCAGAGGCTGCTTTATTCAGTTTAACCTTCGGGAGCTGGGGAAGCGTCCACGCACTGCGTAGCCTCGGCTAGGAGATACTTAGCGCGGTGACGATGGCGACGGAGAACGCGATAGGCGGCTCGGCGATGAGTATCCTTCCCGACGCAAAAAATCCTCGATTTCGGCTGGTCGCTGGCCGGGTCGGGGTCGTGGGGCGTCGTAAGGGAACCCACGGATGCCCATTCTCCTGTATGGGCAGCGCCGGAGGACGTGACCGGCTTCGCCACAGTGGAAGCATAGTGGGCGGCGCTGGTCGGGAGTTCTCCACTCGTCGCATTTCCTCGGCTGCGAGCGTCGCTCGTAGGACGGGCGGGTTGGGGCGAGTGGGCGGCGGTCCAACGCAGCTGGCTGAGGGCGATAGGGGCTTGGGTCCCGTCGTCGAGGTGCAGGACGGCGCACAGCTGCGGCGTAAGTCATGGCTTGGGGCTGCAGAGGCTGCGTGGGTGTCGGCGTCACACCCAAGGCCTGTTGAACTTCGTCCCGGATTACGTCAGTAAGTGATGTAACCTGGGGCTGCGTTCCATTTGGCAGCAATCGTCGGAGCTCTTCTCGTACAACTTGGCGAATAACCTCCCGCAGGTTATCGTTGATAGCGGCGTCCAGGCAGTTTGCTGAAAAAACGCGCTGCTGGCGCTCATATTGGCGGGCTCGGGCGTCAAGAGTTTTTTCCATCGTGGAGGCCTCTTCTATGAATTCCGCCACGGTTTTCGGTGGGTTCCGTACGAGGCCGGCAAAGAGTTGTTCTTTAACTCCTCGCATAAGCAGCTTGACCTTTTCTACTTCCTTCATGTTCGAGTCGGCACGCCGGAAGAGACGCTTCATCTCCTCAGTGTACACTGCAACGGTCTCGTTTGGGTGTTGTATGCGAGACTGTAGCAGCTGCTGGGCTCTCTCCTTTCTCACGACGTTTGTGAAAGTCTTGTGAAGCTGCTCTTTGAAGGTTTCCCAATTCGCGAGGCTGGCTTCCTCATTCTCAAACCAGACTCTTGCTGGTCCCTCCAGGGCAAAGAAGACGTACCTAAATTTCATGGCATCGTCCCAGTTGTTAAAGACAGCCACACGGTCGAACTGCTCCAGCCATTCTTCGGGGTCGGCGCCAGGCGAAGCGTCGAAGGTTGGTGGCACCCGGGGCTGCTGCAGAATGATTGGGGTCGTCGTCTGGGGCAAGCTCATGGTGGACGTTGCTGCTGGCTTTCGCTTCCGGGTAGGGTCCGGCAGAGTCCCGAACTCAGGTGCGTCCCCTAGCACACGTCGGCTTGCGCGGTGGACTGGAGTCAGGTCTTGCGGTGAATGACTCAGAGGGCTGGCGTCACGACTTGTAGGGGGTGTCCGGAACATGAAGGGCTACCCCGCACCTCCACCAGATGTCACGTTGTAGTGACGGCAGTCCAGCGGTCAGGAATACAGCAACAAGGCTTGCAAACAAAGCTCTTTATTTGGGCTGACTTGCGCCCGCAAAGGCACTGAATCACTCGGCGGCGGCGTAAGCAACAAACCTGCTCGTCGGTCGTCGAACTACGAATGTCCGCTGCTCGCGGCATCGCTCAATTTAAAGCCGGCAAGGAAACTTCCAGATAGCAGGACAAGATCATCTGCAGTAATCTGGAAAAACCTAGATGCAGCCATTCGTCGCTGCGATCAATCGAGATTAAACTGGTCGCTTCTCGCGTCGCGAACAAAAATGATAACAGCCCTTTCCTGCAGCCTTGAGCGTGAACGAACAAACACTACAATGACACGTGGCAATATTATGAAGATTTTGTACATTTCCAAATGCATTTTAAAATTTGAATCCAATGAAGCGTTGTTGAAAAGCATAGCTTTAGGAAATTAACAAAGATTTGACACTTTCTGCCGCTAGTGGCGATAGTGAGGCCATTGCTTGCAGCGTGGCTTGCATACGAACTAGACCGGCAGCCCACCGTGCCGAAAACGAGAGCTCCTGCGCTGATACGCCGCCGTAGCGCTGCCTTCGACTGGAAAGACTGGGCAACTACTACACGCTAAATCTGTCCTATTTTTCGGCCATTGCGATAATATATTTTATTGTGTCGTATATCAAAATATAACAGTCATGCATCTTCTGGCTTGCATAATACACAACAGCAAAAAACTGAACTGCACTGCACCCCCCGCGTCACTGCTGCTTTCTGCAGTGACCTCAGGTGGAGTTCTCCGGTGCTACGGCCGCTGCCGCACCCCGCTATGGCCAACCATTGCTTTTAGTACGCTCTTGGTGAATCTCAGCGGTAGAAATTGGCCGTGCGAGCGGCTGTGATGCGGTGTGAGAAAAAAAAATTGCTGTTTGGCTGTATTCAATGATTCATTACGTATGCCTGTTGTGTGTGACGCCTCTTTAGTGCACTGCGGATGCGAAGAGCGTGCTACCCAGCGACACAACTCATCCTATGTCATCAGACGCTGACTAAAAGCTGTGAAGGTGGTGGCGCGCGTATCTGCGTAGTATTTGTTTACGGCGCGCACTTCAAGGTTTTGCGGACTGGTTTTGTCACTAACGTCGATTGCCGTTGTATACCGCAGTGACATCGCAATAATATCGTTCGGGCAGATGAGGGATCCTGTTAGGAATAATGGAATCGGACTTATAACACAGAAAGGTGTTACGGTTGTGAAGTACGCAGTGCTTGCGTGCTGGAAATTACAAACTTTTTATTGCACTGGGTCTAGAGCAGCGAGCGTTTGTCGATCCCGGATGTGTTTGACACATTGATGCTGAGCTTTATCACCGATGAAAGCACGGCCAAGCCAAACACCTGTGATGCCATGTTGTTAGAGTAGGACGTGCTCCAAGCACCGTTTTGTCGTCGTGGTCCGTGTTTGACGCCTTGCAAGCAGGTGTGACGCGCCGTCAGCGTTGTGCTGTGTCTTACGTAGTTGCAACAGGCAATAGTGTCGTGCAATCTTGGTATGCGAGCGAAGAAATCGGCGGCTGTCGCCACGTTGCTTGTCCTTCGCAGAGGTGCTTAGATTAATCAGCGATGACGTC
This sequence comes from Amblyomma mixtum, assembly GCF_055824585.1. Taxonomy (NCBI): domain Eukaryota; kingdom Metazoa; phylum Arthropoda; class Arachnida; order Ixodida; family Ixodidae; genus Amblyomma; species Amblyomma mixtum. The sequence goes on along the minus strand of NC_143014.1, from coordinate 254,754,615 downwards.
CGTTTGGCCTGTTATATTTCCATGATCAACATCGTCGATGTCTGTCAGTAATCAGCACAGCCGCGCAGCATACCTGTAGCCAGCAGGGATGTTGGGAGTGGTGCACCCATAGCGCGTACGCCTATAATTTATGTACGGCATGCCGGGGGCGTGAACAATGGTTTTGATTGACAGGTGAACTAGGAGCTAAACTCGTGAACGGTGAAGTGCCCCGAATTCATCTCAGGACTGTCATGGCGGCAGCAGCAGCAGCCTGGCTCGTCACTTCCTCTGACGGCAAATGTCAGTACGGCCGGCTGGACCCGTTTACTGACATGGCCGAGGATGAATTCAAGCGACATTTTCGCCTCTCCAAAACATCGGTACGATGGTTGTGTAAAGAGTTAGGCGACGACCCACGCCTGCGGAGAGTGCGTACCGGGTTTCATTCGCTTTCGGTCGAAGAGCAAGTCCTCTGCGCCCTCCGGTTGTTCGCGACCGGGAGCTTCCAGAGGAGCGTCGGCGCAGACCGCTTTATTGGACGCCACCAAAGCACTGTGAGCCGCTGCGTGAGGGACGTCTCCGACGCGCTTATCCACGCGGCTGTGCAGAAGCGGTGGCTCGCTTTCCCCACGACTGCGGCCGAGCGTGCGTATGTTAAGGAGCGTTTCCTTCTGCGCGGCGGCATCACAGACGTCGTGGGATGCGTCGACGGGACCTAAATTGGCGTAAGGGCTCCTTCGAAGTCCAGCCCTGACGTGGCGAAGGCCAACTATTTCACGAGGAAGACACATTATGCATTGAACACAATGGTTGTAAGAATGCTCTGTTTTTGCTTTCATGCATGTCACGGTTAATGGAATGTTCTCCCATTTATTAGTGATAGTGGTCCGTGTACTGTGCAGTGTCAGTGGATGTTAAGGAACCCCACATGGTTGAAGTTATTGGCAGCCCTTCACCATGGGCATGCCTCATCGCTTGAGTTTCTTTGGTGCATTAAACCTCAAAAACCGCTTCCGATTATCAGTAACTGAGCAGTTTTACACACAGTGTAGATATTTTTTTGTTTTACCTCATGTTTGCGCACGTAATAGCTGCAGGGACTTTTCCAGCTATTTCACGCATGCATTTTAATGGGTCTTTAAACGGTAGCATTTGTGTCACTTGGCATATTGCATTCTTATGCAATGTTCATAACCGCAAGTCGCAATAAATGTTTCACTTTGGCTCAAGTGGAAAAGCTCCTGCCGGAAGCACTGGCGTCTGTAAGTCAGGAAAACTAGCAAAACTGTTGTGTTCATGTGGAGCAAGTTGAGGCTGAAGCATGGCAACGCGATATATGATTGTTGATGCTGAAATTGAACCGGTTGTCTTCAGCATTTCTGACTCGTGCAACTCCTCCTCTGATGAGTCGAGCATCGATTCCAGTGATGAAGACTTGAGTGGCATCGAGGAACTTGTCTGATTTCGAATTGATGTGTAATACACATGCTACCGAGGCAAGAGAGGACTCATCGGCTTGCTGTGATCGCCTTTGTGCATGTGTGGCTGGCAATGTGAAATATGTGTGCATGTGGGTGTGTGTGTAGATCAATCTACCGAGGAAATTGTAACATTTCTATCAAATCATTGCATCATTGCAATTCGTTGCATCAAATTGTATCGGGCAGTAACTTGTAGTGTAGGTGGTCATGTTAATAGTGTCTGTAAAAAAGTAGAATTTGTAAGGGAGTGCAAATAGTACTTTTTCCAATTAGAATAGGTATACTGGTACACGTCGTCAATGTGTGCTGTTTTTGGATGATTAATTGCAGACAAATACGGTGGAGCTTAATGAAGCGTTGTGTAAATTATTCGGAAGGTATCTGAAAATTTGAGAGCAAATTGGATTCATTTAAAATAATTTTGAACATATACTGTTTGATTCGTTCGACTAACTGAACAGAAATTTATTTAGTTATGCTGTCCAAAATGATCGAACATTCACCAACCCCTAGGCATTGGCCTCATTTTGTGTGTGAGGGTTGGGAATGGTATGTATGGGTTTCTGATCTTCATGTCCTGAAAAGGGATTCCTGGTTTGGTGTTGTCTTGCATTACTGTCAATCTCTGGTCGTTTTGACATGTTATGCAGTGCCAGTGTTTAGGTAGCCAGTACTGTATGTTTTGTTCTTAATTTTTCGGAGGTGTGAATGATTTCAAGCTGGCTCTTGCTCAGTTGAGTGTGAATTTGTTTCGGGTCACGTCTTTGTTAGAACATTGGTCAGGTTTTCGTTTTGTCAAATAGTGTTGTTCGATGGCTGCACATTTTTTTTTCAGTTTTGGAGCACTTGACTGATTGTGTGTTGGTGTACATCCACTGCACGTGTACTTTAATTTGTATCCACTGTGATCCATGCCACTGGCTGTTTCCATAATAAACCATTTCTCGCAAAAACTGGGGGTGAGCATTTTTTTATTGTCGTGTCAAATTTATTGTTTGCTCTTTCGAAATATTTTTTCCTAGCGTTGTACAACTTTTTTTGCATTCTTACTTGACGCTCCCACAGCTTGGAACTCTTTTTACCTGGCTGCATGAAAATCCTGCCTGAGCACCTTCTGCTCTTCTAGGAGAGCAGGAAAATTGAGCCAAGCTGACTCTTGAGGCAGTACTATTTTCTGTCAGTGTGGGAATCAACACTATGTTCAAAATTTAACACTTAACACGGGAAAACAGGCCATATCGAGGTGGTGTATGCATGGTGTATGGTGTATGCGGTATGCATTAAATGAACAGATGCATGCTGTTCATTTTAGAACACGGCATAATATTCAAGCGATTCTGAACAAAACGAGTTTTCTCATTCAAGTCACGCAAAATTCAACTTGCGATGAAAAAAATGTGCGAAAAAAAAGTTTAACCGTGCGGGATTTGAACCAACGCACTCCCATTACCTGTCGACTTTCCGGAGCGACGCGTTAGACCACACGGCCACAAAACAGCGCGGAGTGATACACCTCTCTTTATTTTTTTTTGCGGACTACTTCCGTAGCCTTCACAGTTACACATGATGTAGCGTTGGTAGCGTTCCCTCGCGGTACAAAGCAAAATTTGATAATGCATGAATCACTCTAAAGCGCTTTAAATCCAAATCTTGCACACTATAAAATGTTTATAAAGGTGTACTAAGTGCATTATAAAATTCAACAAACCTCGTTTGTCTAACTGCACACGCAATGCACTTGGTGGAGCGACACACAAATGAAAAGTGCACCGGCGGTTGGCTCACGTGACCCGTTCTTTGTAGACCGCCCAAGAAGCCCATGAGGTGGCGCCGATGTGATGATAAAGCACGGAATATATCCAGATAACCCAATGAAGCTGGAGGCGTGACGAGGGTGGGATTTTGTCTTGCTACCATTAGTTCACTCAACTGAGGGCGTCGCCAGAACTCGGGAAGATTCCGAGTTTCAGCAAACTCGGGCCTTCCAGCATAGCGCCCCTGTTTTTGTAAGGCTGCTGCTATGTTCTGAAGGAATCTTCAGCTTGCCTACCGCAGCACATAGGATTTTTTGGTAATTACAAAGTGCTCAAATGTGAGTTGCGAAGTGTTTCTTTTTACCTCCTCTCAGCCTTCATGAACATTAAAAATTCTTCTATCCTGACCTCAAAACTACACTCTGGTTGTGCGCCATTTTAAGGAAGCCACAGTCTAACATCGAAAGTTCCTGCGACAAGTGGTCAATAATTTAAAGGCTCTCTATGGTTTTGTTTCTTCTCGAACATATCAACGTACCTTTAAACGCGTCTATTCTAAGGGCATTACTTTAGCAATAAAAAAAATTGTATCGGTTGGTTGCATGTGCCGTACACTGACGGATTCAGTCAGAGTACATGTGGTGTGGTAATAAGGGGCGGGAGGCACATGTGGCACCTCAAGGTGTAAATATTAGTTTTAAGATAATTTGCAATACTGTACTAGCTGAGCGAACTTCCTGCTCACTCTTAGCCAGGCACGTCAAGAGTATTCTTGAACAGAATGTTAACCACTCATTTTTTAGTTCAGACTTTCATTAGAACGCACTCGTTGCCGACAGGCTATTGGCAGTCAATAAAACACGTGAAGATAAGAGAAGTCTAGGACACAAGTTCTACACGCTGTCAGTTGAGCTGTTTAGCTGTTTTCCTAGGAGCAAATAATGCTGCTACGGTCTTTGAGCATTCAAAAACCACAAACGCATCTAATATTCATTTAATTCATCTTTCGTAATTTGCACTATTTACATACGCTGGGATTAAATTCAGTATTGCTGATCATTTTATGCCGTGGCCTGTCCAGGGCTTCCTCGGAAACACTGTTCTTCTCTTCAGGGTATATCCACGCTGACAAAGATGGCCAGCGGCTCCTCCTCCCCCGCACTGCATTGAGAAAAAGAGTAATGAACGAGGGAGCAAATTCGCATTCCCTTCATGCCAAGATGCTTTTCCTGGACAGCCACCTAAACTTCACCAAAACCAGACAGCTGCTGAATATCACGGAACGCGAGCGAGATATTCGCCAACCGTGTCTGTTACCTTCGGAAAACTGCAGCTTGTGAGTATTATGAATTATTCTCCGCGTGAAACCTTGCTTTTGCGCTCGTGGATCGATTAAATTTAGAGGTTGTGCTTATCGGCTGATGAACTGCATGTCGAAGGTTGGATTCCTGGCTGTCGCTGCACCATTTCGATGAAGGCGGAATATGTCCTAATGCAAAGATTCGCATCGCGTGGTAGAAAAAATTTCAACGAACATTCTTCCATGTTACGCACCCCTGAAGAAGTTCATCAGGCTCTCTACAGACTGCGTCGCAGTCTACAACAGTCTACATGAGCTCGCACAACGCGTAAAAAATAGACAAATATCGTCTTCTACCTTACTCTGCGTTTCGGGCACAGACGGACGATACTATCTTAAGTGTCCCATCAGAGTGACACGAATAGAGCTCATATTGCAAAACCTGCGCTAGTTACCGCTTTGCGCATCGAGAGAAAGGCAAGAAAAAACTCGGAGCACAAGGAAATGAGTGGACAAAACTGTGAAGCTCTTTAAGTGAAATACCAAATATTCAAACGCCAAAAAATTTCCTCCCTCGCTCGGCCACATCGCATTTTATGACACATAGCGTTAACGGTGTTATTGCAAGCCTCGCGAAGTGAAATGAACAAATTTCGCATGCGTGGTTTTTGCTTTCATTTTCGCAGCTGCCGATCGATACCAGTGCTTGGAAGAAAGCCGTCCCAGCCACTCCTTTCCCATGACAGACTCGCGTTGGGCGTGTCACGAGGCTGACTGGATAACTCCACTAGCTGAACGAATAATATGGATCAGTAGCGAGGATACCCATCCTACTCCTTGCTGCATAGTTCGCACTCCGGGCCATTAGGGCGTAGCAGAAAACGAAACTGCAAACGTGGCGGCCCGAGCACTTATTCACCTGCCATTCCCATTAGCTCCTGAGCACCTGGAACCTGAAGCTGGCTACTTACTCTCTTTCAACGATATCACATCCTGTTATAGGGATAGGCATCACCAGGACCCAACCCCTGCAAAGGCACTGGGGAAAGCATACGAACGCACTCTGCTTCTATTATTTAGCTATACACTGGTCTAACCGGCATAACTGAAAAGCTTCGATCCCGCGTTCATTGGCAAGTGCCAGCATTTTGAGGAGGTGGCTCGCACGTACCACATGATAAGGGCTTACCAGCGCAATTGAGCTCTGTCCCTCACCTCGCCTACCAGAGAGGAATGGCAGGCCGCCGTGCTTGTTTGCCCGGACCTTCACGCCCCAAAGGCCCTGGTCAAGAGGATAAACTGGCAGCTTCGACAAATGTGGTCCTGGATTAAGGACTCCACCCATTTCGGGGCTCTCTAAAGAGCCTGAACTCTTTTTTGCCTCAATAAAAGCTTTTCACCATCACCAAAACCGTGTACAGAATTTGGAAATCAGTGTCTCCAGGCCATTCTCTCTCAGTTCATCCCGTACAAAAAATGACCATATAATGCAACGCTAAAGCGGCCGCCTCATGAACATTTGAATTTAATATGCCTTCGCGTCTTGCACAACACCTATCAGTGAGTTCACGGTGCTCGCAATTGTCATAGACTAGGCCTGCGCGAGCTTGGATAACTTTGGTTTGGCGAACAGCGCTGAGTGTTGCTTACGCGAATGAGCTGAAGGTTACTTGCCCTAGCTGACACGGAAAGTGATGTAACGCCCCACTCTGGAGTCGGCGCAGGCGTTGTATAAATACCATGAATTTTCGCCATCTCATCATGTATACGTTTTACAAACTCGTGAAATACAAAACTCGCCGGTTTTGTCCCACGACAAGGAATCTATAACACTGTAAAAACGCAATGTCGCATTGTGCATAACTATTGGATTAAAAAGATTCCTTGCCGCATGCACTAGAGAGGACCTGCGCAGGTTCGTTATGCAGTGTATACGTGCAATACCGAGAAATCTAAAATGCTTTCCTATTCCGGTAGTCGATATACATATTTGTGTTTATTTGGAAATATTTTCAAACAGGAAAGCACAAGACACATCGTCTCGATCCCATAGGCGGAACGCTTGTAGCGTCAGCTGTGCAAAGACCTTGCGGGAATCTGTGGCCCACTGCAACCCATGATAGGAGCTGAATCTTCTTGCATACATGACTCTAATCCACACGGCTGAAACGCTGCAGTGATAACAGGCAGTATCGTTGAAACTGGTTCATATGGCAAAACGCTGACACCCTCAGCTTGGGTTGAGCCCGTCAGGGGAACATTTACACGTCACTTTCACCTCGGAAAACGCCTTCTACCTCAAAAATAAATTTCCCCACGAGCCAAACAGATAAAATTACCAAGAAAACATTTTTACACGCCGTTATCTTATAAGCAAGCAACCCATAAACGGATTTTAATGAAAACAGCGCCGCACACACAAGACCCCGTAAGCCTACAATCGTTTCGCATGGGTAAACAGTGTAAAGACTGCAACCACCTAGCCACACACTCATTTCCTCAGCCACGCTCGCGTCATGCACCAGTTCACTGGGCGAGTCGAGGAGCCTTCAACAATTTCTCTCCCTCCACGTAGGTATTATAGTAGCTACCACAAATTTACCCTCGTACGGTGTGGAGAGCCGATAACTTACAGCTCCCTGTCCACGCCACGATAGGGCACACTGTCAGATCCTAATATCTCACAAAAAATCCAAATATTGCCACATCCAGCAAGCGCCCGTAAACCTCGGAACTCCGTTGATACGCATGTTTCTAAAGACACTAACCGGACCATCTCTAGCTTGAAACGGGCAGCAGGTACGAGATCCTTTCGCTCTTTTAAACTTCACTGAACTCTTGTGCTTTCTGGACCGTACCGCACATCCACAGCAATCTGCCACGGTGGAATTCGCCAACTGGAACGCTGCTACCACAGCCCAGTGGCAGTATGGCTGCACCCGGAAGAGTAAAGTTTATAAGGTGCATACTGTAGCAAAGAGCGCTGCCGACTGGTGGGCCCTCCTGGTGATGCTTAAATCAGCATCTCTTCACATGGAACCTGTAGCGCAGCGCACCGTTCCTGAAAGATACGCCATATGCGTGAATGTTTCCACGCAGCTTCTACAGGATCTCTCTCGCAATCGACGGTTTCTTGGAAAGCGACCGTGTGTTTTGCGTTCTTGGTAGTTGAGTGTCCGTCATTGAACATTTATTTCGCTGAAATTTCGAAGGTATAGTTGGCGCTCAACTTTTTCAAAAACTACATGGACATTGATAGGAAAAGACTGCGCAGCACGGACATTCTAACTCTTTGGGTAATAATAGAGACAAGTGTATCAGCATACGTTGGCCGGAAAACCAAAGTTGTCTGCTTGCCCGCCTGCCTACGACTAAGTCACTGTCGGTAGCCACCCTCAGGGCATTTAACATATGCCATACGGGAACCAAGGAGGTCGATAACTCTGCTAGAGTTTGCGGCAACTCCTTCTCCGCATAGCTGCACCGCCGCCTACCAGGCAGGAAATGCCATATGAGCACTTATCCGGCAGTTCGTCCGCACGTACTGAACTCCGAGCTATTTGTATACATATTTGTGCGGGCGTGCGATTGAATGGTCTATTATTAGCTTCATGCGACAGTGAAATGCCCTCTCCAGGGGAGTAGGGAGGCCAAGGTGCCTAAAACACTAACTCTGAGCATCGCTATGTGGACTACGGGCACTTCAATAAAATGTAAACACGTGAATAAATTGTAGACCCCACACTCTTCGTCTCCGCCGTTCCTCCAGGAATTGCTATGCGCCTTCGAAAAAAATCAGTTAGTAGATCTAAGATTACCGGTTTATTGCATTATGAAATTCCATAAAGCTAAGAAGTGAGCAAAAGGACGGGACACAGAAAAGAGAAGATGCACACGAGACGAACGCTCTTCCCGTGGGGTATTTCTCTTTCCTGAATCCCGTCCTCTGCGCAGTTCTTAGGTTTTTAGAATGTCGTACCAACTAGGCACCGCACCGACTTTTCTGGAGTCAGCTAAAGCCGACAGGTTTTAGCTGCCGAGAGGTCTGGAGTGGGCGGCTATTTTGTTGTTTCAGAGGCGTCTCCCCTGTTGTGCCTCCCACAGGCCCTCTTATGCAGTTAAGGTATTCAGTTCAGACAGATTCCCGTCACACTTCACTGACTCCAGGGCCCGCTTCCAAGAAGCAAATAGGCTGCCTAGATCCTCTGCGTGGCTTATTTTCAGCCGAATAAGGCGCATAACTGCCTCACTCGGTCTGCAGACACCTCAACGGCGCTGTGAGGTGGCGGTGGTGTACATCTTCTAACTGAAGTAGTTATGCGCCTTCCCTTTTCGCAAAACCAACGAAGAGTTGAGATTTCGATGCTTTCAAGGAAAGCAAGTGCGTACAATTGGATCCCTGATTCAGTGCACACCCAAATCGCAGTCTAAACTAAGCGTTTACCACCATAAATCGTACACCATAAATGGATTGTACTAATTGGCTTGTACAAATTTAATCCAGCTTTTTTGCAAAAAGTCTGCGGTCTCGAGACAGGCGTCGCAACCATGCTTCTGAACTCCGCATTGGTGCGCCTTTATCCACGCGTGTTCTGATGGGGAAAATGGATAAGAAATGGAAATTGCACAAACTGGTCGTGGATAGGGAAAAATAAGGCTAGTCAGAGAACTAGACTGTCTAATCTTATTCGCGGTCTAAATACTGTCTCGGATTTCAGGAAAGGAAAGCCACATAACTGACCCAGTTTTTAAGCGCACACTAAATCGCGTGTGAGAAAAACCCTGTACTCTTCGCGCCGGCTGTCCTACTTTTCAGAGTATAGTGTGATGCTGCGTGGTGTGACGTTTACTACGCCGGTGTACTCCATATGTTCCGCTCCTTGACTAAGCTATTACATGTTAAAAACTGGCAGGGTTTTAATGTAGTTAAAGCAAGTAGACGCGCGAGATCGTCAGTTTAGCATGGTTGACTCAAGATTTTGCTTTGCTTGAATCGTCGGCACTTCTGGCGACGATATTAGATTTCAGTTCACCTCTGACCGAGATTAAGCTGATCTGATCTGTTCACGCCGCAGATAGAGGTTGATGGAGACGAAAATGTGCAATGCACAGCGCGAGTGTGTGTTGCAATTTAACCCGAGACATGATCGGCTGCCGCCGCTGGTATAGTGCTCTTGTGCACATGCCAGCGAAACTAATCCGTTCGCGCCGCCTCGGGTTCGAAACCCAGTCGCGGCATTATTTATGCATTTGCAGTTGCTATGCTAGGTTTGGCCAAGGTCACACTCAAGGTAACTCTCCCTTTGGCTACAGCTGGCGCGACGGTCCTCTGAACTTACCTAAGCTTACTCTCATTCATTGCAGCTGGCGTGACGCTCCTCCGCAATAACTCGAGCTTATCCGAGTTACTCCGAATGTACACACGAGATTCTTGGCTGGGACCGTTGGACGCATCCTAGGCGTACGGGCGTAGCGTCTAAGCGCACGGACGTACACTGGAGCTGTGCATGTGTGAGGCGCAAATATCTGTGGATGTCAGAGACCAGCGCCTGCGGACGGGCACGGGGGCGCACGTCGGAAAAGGAGTATTGTTTACAAAAATCGGAGGACCGCGGTGCTCATGGGGACACTTATGCATGGCTTGAAGCTCTTTCAGTTTCCCCAAGTTTTCTTCGAATCCTTGCAACTCCTAAACCATTTTTCGTTCAGGATCTGACATGCTTTCAGTCGGCTCGTGAGGGGGAGCGAGCCAGCACCTGGACCATTTAGATGCATGCCCCGTTGCGACGTCCATTACGGCGGGGTGCTGGGCACGCAAGCGCTCCGCACGTCCGCCGAGGAAGGGTTCATTGAGTTGAGGCATTAAGTAGTTCTTTCGCATTAAAACGCAATGATGGGGATGCAGGTATCGACAAATGTGCCCCTACCATGACCTACCTATTAAACCCTTCACGCTTCCCTGTCATAACATGGGCTACCTACATAACATTCATCTTAGTCCCCAAGTGGACGTAGCCGCCTCTGCAGCTCAGTGGTTATGCTGCTTGGCTGCTGACCCGAAAGGTCCGGGTTCGATCCCGGCCACCGCTGTCCAATTTCGATGGCGGCAAAATTCTAGAGGCCCGTGTACTGCGCGATGTCAGTGCGCCTTAATGAGTCCGAGGTGGTCGAAACTTCCGGAGCCGTTCACTACGGCGTCCCTCATAGCCTGAGTCCCTGTGGGACGTTAAACATCCATAAACCAAACTAAACCGAGTGGACGTCACAGTTTTTCGTTGCTGTACAAGCCGATGACACCTGATTGAACTCCTGTGTAGCTTTTGCACAACTATCGTGATATAAAAGAGGTCTCGTTTTATGGGCCTCACTTCGAAATGAATGCAGTTCGCAGTTAAGTTGCATTCCAGCTAAGCATTTCCAACAAATTGCAAATCCTGGACATGTGCTTCCGTACAGCTGCAGTTAAGTGAAGCGTGCGGAGTATGCACCATTGCAAACAGAAAAGCACAGTTTTGGGAGCCTTTTCTTCTATGTATGCGCGTTTGCAAAAGGCATCATATGTAAAAAGGAAACGCACGCCAGTTCTACGCACCACGGAAGCCGAGCGAACCTCACAGCGAAGGCTTAAACTGGTTAAGGCAGCTCAGAGTGTTCGCAGACTGGAAGCGCTCACTGAGATTTGCATCCTGCGCGGAAACAATGCCGATATCTAAGGAATTGCCCGAAATTTCTCGTTTTCTTCCATATTTTTTATAAACCTGTGCGTTGAAGGGGGGTGTGGACAAGAATGCAGGCTTGTGTGTGGAGTCACTCACGAAAACATTAGGATGCGCTGGAGCAGGTCCCCGCCAATGCGCCCTGTCCAATGATCAGCGCGATGAGGTCGAAGGCCCGCCAAGCTCCACCGGCAAAAAGATGGGCGGTGGAGGTGGCCGCGTCGGCCGATGTCACCGCCTACAGATCTGCCATGGTTTGCCCAGTGACCTGTGTAATTAGTAGGAGGCACACTGTAACTTCGGCAATATGCTCCACGAAAATAGCCTTCATTTCTGAGTACGCACACTAAGTTTAGATCGTTCTGGCTGCTATTTCATTGTGTAAGCAGCCGTGGCTCTAGAAATCAACGCCTGTACCGCTATGACCTGTGAATGCTGCGGTTGATCAACCAAGGACAGTCTAGTTGATCAACTGGCCTTCTGCGTCCCTGCGCTCTGCGTCAGAAGCAGCGAAGCAGCCATTCCTGACTCAGGTGCCAGAAACAGCACACGTTGAATGAGGCACCACTGGCGACAGTAAAGCTTTCCGCGAAACAGAACAGCAAGAGCGGTGTCACCGCAGACCACGGGGTTAAGGGAGGAAAGATTGTGTCTACTGGGCTCTCCTTTATTATTCCCCGCTAAACAAGAAGAGCTAGGTACGCATGGTTGCCATGAGTAAGGCAGCGACGGGCTATGTTTTTCAAACGCATGGCGAAAACGACCCGAAACGTATGTTGAACGCTTATCCTGCGCATGCCTTCTCCGTCCAGCCTGTGTTTTCAGTTGGAAAGTTGGTAGTATTGAAAAGAAGGCATTCTTGAGAACTCAGGCGATATGTTATGATTTCTCAAGCGTCGAGACATTCCAGTCATCGCATATCTTTGAATGAGCGCACCTCAGAAGTCTTGAACAGTAAATTACCTTGGTGGTCGCAGGAGGGGTGGTTAAACGCTGATACTCCGTACTTCCTGTGCCCGCACAGTCCGTGGTACCCGAGCTCAATGGCGATGTAATGGCGTGGTTCCGTGGGCACCACGTGCGCTCTGGCAGCATCGGACCGAGGTGGTGAGGCCCTTGGCCAGCTCGGAGACCGGCAGCAGCGCAGGTGACGTGGTTGCAGGGGTCTAAGTGCGGCCGCAAGTCTCGCCGCGGAAGAAAGCCTTTTGAAAAACGCCAGTGAGAAACGCTTGATGTAGTCGTTGCCATACTCGCATCCTGTATTCAGCTCACTCCCGCAATGGTAGGACGGAGCCTGGCGCTGTCTCAATATGCGGCCGCTGGCTACGGGTTCGTTCTCTCGGTGCGCAATACGAGAGACACGCAAAGAAATTCTTCTTCTTCCTCTTAAAACAGGGCATATACCCCCATGGGGGCATTGGCCGAGGTGCATTGTCATAAACAAGGATATTTCCTTAGGTGATTACGACAAAATATTAGCGCGAAGCGGGAATTTTGAAAATCTATCAACAAAAAACGAGAGAAGAATATTTAAAGTACAATAACGAAGAGTCTTTTGGTGAAAAAAGAAGAGCCCGAAGAATTTTAGTAGAGTTAGGAAACCATCCTACTCGTTGCAATTATGTAATCATGAAGAATCCCACAAATTGAACGCAATGCAAATTCTTTGCCGCCTGCACTGAACGATAATAACACTGGCCGAGATAACGGCAGCCCTAACATAGGGACAGGGCCCTCCATGTAAATCTTCCTATCAAGTGTGAACTTTGGACAGTAGAGGAGAAAATGGTCTACAGATTCAACATTCCCGCATGAGTCACATAGGTTTGTTGGTGACTACCCACATCTGCGTAGATATAAATTTAAACTGTAAATCCTGCACCGAAACCGCGTCATTGATACCTCACATAGGAGGAGGAGGAGGAGGAATAAGAGGAAAGGCAGGGAGGTTAGCCGAAGAATGGACGTTCCAATTATATGCTGAGTGCTGATAATCGGTGGTATTTATTAAGGGATCGCGTAATCTGGCTGATATGCGTTGGAACCGCTGAAACCTGGAATCGCCAGGAGACTGAAATTCGGGACGGGATGTGTCACAGACCCGTCAAGAGCCGATGTTGCCAAGTAATAAGCCAGCTTGTTTTAATGTATACCTGCATGGACAGGAACCCAGGCAAAACGGAGCTCCTTTGAAGTGGATGGGAAAAAATCGCAGGAAACGTCTCAAAAGATCTTTCTGTCAAGTTTAAAGGGACGCTAAAGCTTACAGATCATCAGCGAGGATGATAACTTGTGACACATAACATGTAATTTTGTGCAGGGCCAGTCCATGAGGGAAAAATTCCGCAAAGAATATAGCGCAAGAATATGCGGACTGAATAGCTTCACTGCAACTTTTTGGCAGCTGACGGAGGCATCAGTCAAACGTACTGCAATATGGGGGAATTTCTCCATGTGCTCTGTAAGAAGACCGTATAAAATGTTTCGGTCATGTGTCTCACATGAGATGAGAAGATGTGGTCAAAATGAAGTTCCACTGCTTCCGGCATGTCATGAACCCACTGCAAAGAACTGAAATCAACACGAATCGGTGTTAAAAGGATCTGCGTTAACGTCATTTGTGGCATTTGATACCGTGGCCAATGATGAGAAAACAATAATGCGGGCTGAGACACAAAATTAGGACTACTGACATCACTCACCGTCTCCAACGACCAGGGGAAAGTTCGCACCATGAGTATTTGAAAGCGGGAATTTAGATCAAGGATACGGGCTTCCAGATAAAGCAGGGCGTTTGAAACATATTTTGAGAGACCAAGGCAGGGACGTAGAGCACGCCTTTCGAGCAAGATTAAGGGTTGAATCTTGTAGCTTGCGCTACCAGGGAACAGAATGCAACCAAATTCAGGTATAGATCTTGCATAGGCTTTCGCGAGCTTGTTCTCTGTGCTTCTTCGTATATAGAGTCTCTGTGTATATAGAGTTCTCTGTGCTTGGTTTTCTCGACACGACGGCAAAGGGAAGTGCATGCACAGCGATCACGAAGAAATGAACACAATCGACAAAATACTGCCACGGATAGACGACGAAGAAGAGTCCTTATGGCAGGAGTAGCAGGCGGACGATGACGCCGACGAAGGCTCTGATTCGTACATCCACATTGAATTATGTACCGTCATGGACAAAAGTTAGCGGGATGCGGATTTGCGGCAAAAAAATTATTTCTGCGCAGCCTCAGTAGACACGCCGGTTGTGTTTTTGTAGCAGATGTAGCACGCATGTCTCCTCATGTCCCTATGCATTTCCATGGTCTGCTATGCTTGACCTCCCCGCAATAAATTTTTTTCCACAAATCCGCATCCCGCAAACTTTTGTCTGTGACTGCACGTCCGCTGCCGTATATATCGGTTTCCCCTCTCAAGGTTTGTTGAAAATATAGGTAAAGGTATTTTTCGCGTAACTAGCCCTTCACTAAAGCAATTAAAGCACTGAAAGAGCGAGGAATTATAGTATAGAAGTGATATTAGTCCTTCAGGAAAACACAGTGTCGGGCTAGTTGGTGCTGCTTTTTGTCAAGAAGAGAGTGTGAGCACTACACGAGGCATATGAGTGTCCCTCTAGTATTCATGCTAACTTCATTACATCTTAAAAATGTCATCTGGCAAATTGCCGCCGCGCCACTGAATTTCCACCGGCAATACCAGTTTCGACACCCTTAGTGAATCGTCAGCTGGCGCTTGCATGCACCACGGTATGGCTCGCAACATGGAGAGGGAGTGAGTTACTTTTGACACCGATAGTGCGCGCGGATCAAGTGAGATCCTACGCTCAGGTTAGAGACTTACAAAGGGTTTTTATTGGTACTTTCCGAATTGTTCTACCCAAAAAAAATTCGTTGTACTTTACGCTTCTTTGCCACAGTGAATCAACACGTGCTTTATACGACGATCCGAAAATTGAAAAGCCGAACGTCACTATGGGACCAACGCTAGCTTGTACACGTTCACCGCACAAGGATTTTTCCAGCATTCTTTCGAAACTGCTGCACTTTTATACGGCGCATTTTCGATTGCATTGAAGAGGTACTTGAAGTGACAGCGGAAGACGAAGAAAGAAAGACTTGACAACGCTTCCGTATGGAACCCGAAACGTCTTAACATTTTTTAGCAAGAACCTTTGTTCGGCGTTCGTCCCTCCGTTTGACGTGAATGTACTACCCAACCCATCCAGATGTCCTCAAACCTAAGATTTCACCATCTGCATGGCTTTCCATGGCGAAGCTGCTCTTGCATCATCAAAGGATATCATCATTATGAAAGCTGGAGAATTTAGAATTACGCCTCTCACCGCATTGCAGATGTCAACTACAAAAAAAAAAACAAAGGTTCTGGCATCTACGGATCTACGAAGAGCACTGGCAAAATTCCCATTAGCCCCTATAAATACGATGGTTCCTACTGGTATCAAGCTCTATCCTTGAGTGGATGCCGTCCGTATCCTATAGTTCATCATCATCATCATCATCACTCCACCTGGGATATGTCCGGCTACGGAAGTGCTAACGCGCTCATTTGCGTAGTTTTCTGCTTCTACGCAGCATAACATACGATGTGAAGCATGGCTGAGCAATGTGAGATTGGAACCCGTCACAATCATACCTTGCCGCAAACCTCGAAGCCATAGAAAACCGCGCAGCACGATTTATCACCTCGAACTATTCAAGACATTCCAGCGCCACCTCAATGAAAAGAGACCTCGACTTGCCGTCCCTCGCATCACGCCGCATCATATCTCGTTTGTGCTTTCTTCACACATTCTATTGTCACCCACGCTCCAGACATGAGCTACTAACAACACCACTAAGAAGATCTTCCCGTTTAAGCCACAGCCAGTCTCTAGCGCAAATTTCCACCCGCACCCTTGCAATGAGTAGCTCATTTTTCCCTCATGCAATAGTCTTATGGAATTCCTTACCCGAAAGCATAGCCGAATGCACAGACAGAAAACAATTCCGTAATAAGCTAAAACTTCAGCCATCAGCAATACACTGTCCCCTTTGTATTCTTTTCTTAGTTTAGTTGCATTTCTGCACCTTAGTGCAATTTTGTTTTTCTTGCGCTTGCTTGTTTGCTGTTATTTGACTTACATGTATTTCTGCATTCTTTCATGTATCTTTTTTTCTTGCTTTTTTTTTACTTGCCTCCGCTGTATTTTATATCTTGCTCTTCACCTTTTTCCACGTTCAAGAAATGTACTATCAGCGTCAATTGAAACGAAACAGGCCAATTGAAACGCGAACAGCACAACTCGCAGATATTATACTAGGGAGGCAAAATACATGCGCAGTTGATTTTCCCATCGAAGACTAAAAGACCGCTCTTCTGAAATGTAAATAGGCCACGCCTGTATTTCACCTCCAGCCTCTAATATACTTGATTTTTTGTGCCCGCGTTTCAGGTGTTGTGTTCGCGTTTCATTTGACGCTTATTGTACATTATGTTAATTCGCCTCCCCCTTATGTAATGCCCTCGGGCCCTTAAGCAGAAAATAAATAAAAAAAAAGAGTACCGGCCTGGCTTGTTCAACCTAGGTACACGGGTATATCTCCGAGGCGCACGTCTCCTGGCCACTTGAGGTTATTTTTCCAGCTGTCAATCGCTAAGGGATACAGCTGCTGAACTGACACCCACTTCGGCCTCATCGTTAATGCACAATTACAGGCAGAAAACACATCGTCAGACTCTTCCACGACGCTCCGTAGAGCAGCGAGACCGGATCGGAAGGACCGCTTTCCCCAACCAAGTCCCCTGATGTCACATTATTTGCATACAGGAAAAGATCTATTCTTTAACGGCTACAATGTGACGCGCATGCTATATATATATATATATATATATATATATATATCAGAGAAGCCAACAGCCTTAGAAACCAAGTGACAGAGGTGATTTTTTTTAAATTCATTAATTTATTTTGTGCTCTTGTTAGATTTACAATATTACTGAATATGTTATCGCTTAAAGCTAATTGATTAGAAAAGCAGAAGAAAAAACAACCACATGCCGCCGGTGGGATCCGAACCCACGACCTCCGAATTACGCGTCCGGTGCTCTACCGCTGAGCTACGGCGACGGCTGTCAAATCTTCTGCTTTCGGGGGTATTTATGTTTACAAATACCCTATCCTTGGGAGTGGTCATCAGCGCCACCCTGGCGCTGATTAATTAATTAAAATGAATTAATTAAAAAAAACCTCTGTCTCTTGGTTTCTGTGGCTGTTGGCTTCTCTGATATTTATAACGAGCCCCTCATCCCCTTCCCTTGTTTGCTATATATATATATATATATATATATATATATATATATATATATATATATATATATTGTAGCGTGCAACGCGAATAGAACACCGGCGCAGAGAGGAAAAACCTGCGGCGGCCCCTCAGTGGTTCGAGCACGCGCGCGAGAGACAACCAACTTCTTTCTCTACTAGCGCATGCACTACTACTGTCTCTTCGAAGGCATGTATCACTGCCCCCTCTTCTGCAGCATCGACACGATGCGGCTAGGAGAGAAAAGACAGCGAGAAGGTAGAACACAGCTGCAGGGAACCGCAGTTCAGTCAGGTAGCCGGTCGTGATAAGGCTTCATGCGAACAACGTGCACGACTTCACGGTGCGACCGGCGCGATGAAGAAGCGGTCGGGGAGGGAGCAACTGCGTAAGTTACTTCACTGATGCGGCGCACTACTTCGTAAGGGCCGAAGTATCGGCGCAGCAACTTTTCAGAAAGCCCACGGCGACGAACAGGTGTCCAAATCCACACAAGGTCGCCGGGCGCGTAACTGACGAAACGGCGTCCAAGGTTGTACCTAGCGGCGTCAGTCTCCTGTTGGCGGTTAATTCGCAGGCGTACCAATTGCCGCGCTTCCTCAGCACGCTGAACGAAGGTGTCTACGTCGAGGTCAGCGTCAGAGTCGCAGTAAGGGTCGACGGGCAACATAGCATCCAACGGAGTGGTCACCTGCCGACCGAAGACAAGCTGAAAGGGGGTCAGTCGGGTTGTTTCCTGCAGGGCGGTGTTGTACGCAAACGTTACGTATGGCAGAATGGTGTCCCAAGTGCGATGCTCGACATCAACGTACATTGATAGCATGTCGGCTAGTGTGCGGTTGAGTCGCTCTACCAACCCGTTTGTCTGCGGGTGATACGCCGTAGCACGTCGATGGCTCGTGTGCGTCAGAGTCATCACGGACTTGGTTAAGCGGGCAGTGAAAGCAGTTCCCCGGTCAGTAACAACAACGGCGGGTGCTCCATGACGCAAGACAATGTTGTGGACGAAGAACTGCGCCACTTCAGCAGCAGTGCCTTTGACAAGAGACGTGGTCTCAGCGTACCGTGTGAGGTAGTCAGTCGCAACGACTATCCAACGCTTTCCAGACGAAGACTTCGGAAATGGACCAAGGAGGTCCATGCCCACTTGTTGGAAAGGGGTCTTCGGTGGATCGACGGGGTGAAGAAATCCGGCTGGTTTCAGTGGAGGAGTCTTCCGACGTTGGCATTCACGGCATGTTTTGACGTAGGCCCGCACCGATGGGAGTAACTTGGGCCAATAATACTTTTGTCTAATCCGCGCGAGTGTACGGCTGACACCAAGGTGGCCGGCGGTTGGTGCATCATGACAGGCACTCAAGATCTCAGACCGCAGCTGTGATGGTACGACAAGTAGGAACACTTCTTCGCTGTTGGCAAAGTTGCGCTTGTAGAGAACACCAGACCGTAAAGTGAAGGAGTGAAGCCCTCGAAGAAAAACACGCGGAATGGGAGCTTCACTGCCTTCGAGGTAATCGATGAGCGGCGCCAACTCCGAGTCCGCCCTCTGAAGCTGCGCCATTTGGGTGGTACTAACAGAGCCCAGGAAAGGAAAATCATCGGTGGTTTCTTCAGTATTGATTGGGATAAGCGCGCGCGACAGACAATCCGCATCCTGATGTTTACGGGCCGACTTGTAAACTAATGTTAAGTCGTATTCTTGCAAGCGTAAGCTCCATCTAGCCAAGCGTCCAGAGGGGTCTTTGAGGCTCGCCAGCCAGCATAAGGAGTGGTGGTCGCTTACCACACGGAAGGGTCGTCCGTAGAGGTACGGTCGGAACTTGCAGATGGCCCATATCACTGCAAGACATTCTTTCTCCGTCGTAGAATAATTGGTCTCGGAGCGCGTAAGTGTTCGACTAGCATAACTGATGACCCGTTCTGCACCGTCTTGCCACTGGATCAGTACTGCACCAAGGCCAACATTGCTGGCGTCAGTGTGGATGTCCGTGGCAGCATGCTGGTCGAAATGGCCGAGTATCGGAGTGCTTTGCAGACGGCTGCGAAGCTCGATAAATACAGCCTCTTCGTCGGTCCCCCACAGGAAGGGCGTGTCGTCACGGGTCAGTGCGTTCAGCGGTTCCGCGATGTTCGATAAATCTTGAATAAAGCGCCTATAATAGGAGCACAGGCCCAAAAACCGGCGAACGGCCTTCTTGTCAGTTGGGCGTGGAAAACCTGAGACGGCAGCGGTCTTTTCAGGGTCCGAGCGAACACCTTGTGCGCTGACAACGTGACCAAGAAAGCGAAGTTCCTCAAAGCCGTCCCGACACGTCCCGACGTCAGCGGCTTTGCCTCCAGAGGTCGCTGGTGTTAGTTTTCCCGACGCGGACTCGGCGAGCGACGGCCAGGAGAGCTACTCTGGCGGCCAGGGCTGGAAGAGCGATAACGGAGAGGCGAAGGCGAACGGGACTCGCGCCTTCCAGAGTAGACAGGGTTCTGGCGTGCCCAGAGATGCTGCGCAATCTCATGCGGTCGTTCGCCGTTCTGCGGGCAAGGTGCGTCGGGATGGAAACCGCGAAGGCCCACTTGGCGGTACGGACACGCTCGGTAGAGGTGACCGGGCTCCCCACAGTGGTAGCAAAGAGGCCTGCGGTCCGGTGTTCGCCACAAATCCGTCTTGCGAGGGCGTGGACCAGCTGTAGCAGATGCGGTGGCGGAATATGCGGCGATGTTACTCACGGGGGTCGTAGGGGTCATACCGTAGCCAGGCATGTTTGCGTGACACGTACCGATGTTGGTCACGCCAGGCGTCGGGGGTAATGGGACCGTAGCCAGTCGTGCGACGTACAACGGATGCGTACGTAGGTCTCTCGTCGAACCGGGGCGGCGCTTCGGGGACAGGAGGCGCCTGCGCAACCTGTCGCACCTCGTCCCTGACGACTTCGGTCAGCGCTGCCAGCGGCGCAGGTGGCGCAACCTGGGGCAGATGGATCCGTTTAAGTTCCTCCCGAACAACTGAGCGAATTAGTTCGCGCAGTGTGTCTGCACTGCCGCCGAGACACGACGAAAAGCCTTCGGGCACCATGCTATTGATGTCCCGGTTGTACTGGTGGGCCCGTTGCTGCAGCGTCGTCTCCATCGTGGTCGCCTCGGTTATAAATTCCGCCACCGTGCGGGGTGGGCTGCGCACGAGGCCCGCGAACAGCTCCTGCTTAACCCCACGCATGAGATGGCGCAGTTTCTTCTCCTCTGCCATGTTGGGGTCGGCGCGCTTGAAGAGACGGGCCATATCTTCGGTATACATGCGCACACTTTCGTTCGTGCGCTGATTTCGGGAGTGCAGCGCAGCTTCAGCCTTCTCCCGGCGGTCAGCGTTGGGGAACGTGGCCAGGAGACTCCGGCAAAACGCCTCCCAGGTGGGAAGGGTGGCCTCGTGGTTCTCGAACCACGTCCTGGCAGACTCTTCCAGGGCAAAGTAGACGTTATTTAGCTTGCGCTCGTCGCACCAACCGTTGTAGCGTGCCACCCGCTCGAAAGTCTCCAGCCAATCCTCAGCGTCTTCGAACACGTCACCAAGATGGCGCTGTTCGCGGTGGGTGGCAAAGGATCGGCGCCAGGGGCCTGGTGTCAGCGGCCATGGCAGTTGGACTCGACGGTAGAGGCTGGATCGGCGGCGAGGGCCTGGTGTCAGTGGCCATGTCAGTTGGGCTCGGCGGTCCAGGTTGCGTCGTCCTTGTTGGCGGGGGAAGGAGCCCAAATTCAGGCGACTCTCCGCGGAGACGGCGGCTGGGTCGCTGGTGAACCGGTGTAAGGTCCGTAGTGACGCTGTACGGAGTGCGTGGGTCGGGAAGCGTACCCCGCACCTCCACCAAACTGTAGCGTGCAACGCGAATAGAACACCGGCGCAGAGAGGAAAAACCTGCGGCGGCCCCTCAGTGGTTCGAGCACGCGCGCGAGAGACAACCAACTTCTTTCTCTACTAGCGCATGCACTACTACTGTCTCTTCGAAGGCATGTATCAATATATATATATATATATATATATAGGTTGCGAAATCATGAAGTTGGTTGGTTTGGTTTATGAAGTTTAACGTCCCAAAGCGACTAAGGCTATGAGAGACGCCGTAGTGGAGGGCTCCGGAAAGTTCGACCCCCTGGGGTTCTTTAACGTGCACTGCCTTCGCAGTGCACGGGCCTCTAGAATTTCTCCTCCAAAGAAATTCAACCGCCGCGGCCGGGATCGAACCCGCGTCTTTCGGGTCAGCAGCCGAGCACCATAACTACTGAGCCACCGCGGCGGCAATCATAAAGTACTTTGATTATTTAAAACAGCGCAAAAGACAGGGACACAGATAGAAAAGACACACACAGCGCTGACTTACAACTAAATTTATTCATGGAAAATACATGTATATATACATAAGGCAAGATGCGCGAAGGCTGCAAACTGGTAAAATGCGCCAAAAAAATTGAAAAAAAACTAATCACGTGTCGCGCGGAAGTGTGTAAACCCATGTTTCATAGGTGCCGAACTTTCAAAAGAAGCAAGGACCGAACCACGAGGGAAATAATTGAGGCCCAAAAGATATCAGCTCTGGGTGACCTTTGTGTCAGCACCCCTTCTCTTGCGCTATCTGATAAAGAATGGGCGTACTTGGCAAAGCGCGCGACACGTCATTAGTTTTTTTCAATTTTTTTGGCGCATTTTACCAGTTTGCAGCCTTCGCGCATCTTGCCTTATGTATATATACATGTATTTTCCATGAATAAATTTAGTTGTAAGTCAGCGCTGTGTGTGTCTTTTCTATCTGTGTCCCTGTCTTTTGCGCTGTTTTAAATAATCATGGTTCACCAACTAGCCTGCACGTCTACCCTTATAAAAGTACTTGGCTGCTTATAAGAGTATATAGCGAAGTATACGCTTCGTTAAAGGAAACATATGTATTCGACTTGACGTTTCGATCGGAAGATTGATCTTCTTCTGAAGAAGATCGGTTTTCCGATCGAAAGGTCGAGTCGAATAAATATGTTTCCTTTAACGAAGCGTATACTTCGCTTTATATATATATATATATATATATATATATATATATATATATATATATATATATATATATATATATATATATATATACATATATATATACATATTTTGCATACAGGAGAAGATGTACTCTTTAACGCCTACAATGGGACGAGCATGCTATATATATATATATAAACCGCGCGAAAGCGTTTCAGTTATGTTGCAATATAAAGAAAAAATCACTGTAGCACAACGTGTATGGCACATCCAATCTTCCTTTTCACAAAGTGAGGTGAAAGTCTAATTTCTTGAGCCTTTATCCTTAAGGAAGCCGAGCACCAATCTAGGGGAAATGTATTGTATCCCAGATAGGTACCTGCCGGCACTGAGGATCGAACCCTGCACCACCAGCATGCGACCGCTGCCATCCGCGGTCGTCCAGTCCGCGAACACGGATGTTAAATGAATTCACGCAGTACAATTATTCGCTTTCACTGGCCCCTCCGAAGCAGTGCAAAAATCTTTCTTTAGCAAAGCGAAAAAGAAGACGAAGGCGGCGCCAAGATAAAGAATCGCTCGTGGTCCTTGTTTCCCTCCTCTCAATGCCTCGAGCAGCGAGAGACTTCGAATGAACGCCATCTTGAAGAATCCATCCCTCAAGGCAGATGCCACGACATGTGCATCCACGAAGTCCCTGCCAACAGGCCCACTGCGCGGTTCCATCGAAGGGGATCCATATTTCAATGTGCGTTGCGAAGAAGCGGGCCCAGAACAACACTAGTCCCGTGGCCATCTGGGCAGCCCCCGCTCGCCACGCTTGCCAAGCGCTTCGCCGCCTCAATCCGACACCTGAGCAGCACCCAAGGAGACGAAGCCGCTGGTGACTCCGGCCGCGTGAGAGGGCAGCCTGCAGTGCAGAGCCGTCAGCCCTCCCCCAAGCGACGTGCATGGTAACATTGGTTCCGTGTCTTGCCTGCTCAGTTATCGTGATGTACACGGATTATCCTCTAAATTTATATTTCGTACCTTGTATCCAAGGCTTTCGGTCAAAGTGCGAATCTATGAGGGTTCATCTGGATATGCACTATTAAGCTTACGATCCATATTACACGTTGACAGTTTAGTGGAAGGAGAGCACAATGTCAGCGTAAGTGGGGAGCGTTGTCAAGACAGCGAGATAGGATAGGATAACTTTATTCAGCTCTAGCGCAAGTGCGGTCGGGCAACGAGAAATTTTTTTGGGCTTCGTTCTCGGCACTAGCTCCTCTGTGCCAGAAAGTGTTTGGTGAACGCAGGGACATTGAACATATTTTGCACGCAGAGGAATAGTTTAAGCTCACCGTTTGGTGTGACGGCTTGTTCGGAAGGCAGCGTCTTCCATATCCAATAATTAGGGTTGCTTAAGGTGCCAAGAGGCTATAAAGCTGTGTCACAGATGATAATGTAATGTTAGCGATGCGCAAAGTGATGTGGCTCCAGAGATAAAAATTGAATCGCTATTTACTACGCACTGTCGCTGTACGTCAATATCGTCGTAGACGTGAGATTGCGCACCCAAATTTTATACTTGGTCTCAGGATATACCGAAGGGTCCCTTCATGAAATCTTTAAATTGCAGACGACCGCAGGGAAGATTTACTGAGACGTGCTGAGGCGCGCCAGGCAGCAGGGAGCTCGAGAGGACGATTACAAAACCGCTAGCCCGTAGCACGGCCAAGACTTGCAAAGTGCCAGATAATACAGTTCGACCGCGTGACGGCGCCACTAGTAGTGTTTTTAGTGTGGCATTTGCCCCTTTTTGAAGGGCACCGACTAGTTGCCGCAGTTTGAGTCCGAACATTGGGAAGCACAGCGAGAAGTGGTGATGCAAGTGCCTGGCGCTTGGCGTAGACCTTCATGATGGGGTAACGGGCCTGGTACGGCTAAATCTAGCGACGTGGGCAACTTGTGACATTTGCCGTCTAGAGGAGCCAACTGTACCTCAGGGAAGAGCTTCGCAGTTTAAAGCTTATGAGAGCGCCTTTGCATGCGGATTGGGCTCCACACCCAGACTTGTTTGCCGGGCTCGTAACTCGAATATCTGGCGGAGGTTATACCTGCGCGCATCGTTTGCTAGCTGGTACCGGTTTGCTATCGATTGAGTTGGCCAGTGGCCTCACCATGACCAACGAATATTTCCGCTCCGGCAACAGGGAAGTTAGCACGCTCTTGAAGCAGCATTACGTTCAGCATGGTTGTTGCTCTGTGACCCGGCACTAAACGAAACGAACTGATGGGCCTCGTTTCATGGATCGCAGTGTTATATTCAAAGGGGACGAAAGGCAGCGCATCGTCGCTGTTGCTAT
This sequence comes from Amblyomma mixtum, assembly GCF_055824585.1. Classification (NCBI taxonomy): domain Eukaryota; kingdom Metazoa; phylum Arthropoda; class Arachnida; order Ixodida; family Ixodidae; genus Amblyomma; species Amblyomma mixtum. Next base: position 254,729,698 of record NC_143014.1, on the reverse strand, counting down.
GGTTAGCGTCAATATACATTGAAATTATGTCGGCGATCGTCTTGTTGAGCCGTTTTCGGAGTCCGTTCGTTTGAGGGTAGTAAGCTCTTATTTTGCGGTGACTTGTGCCACTCAATCCCATAACCTCCTGCATATGTGCCGAACTGAACGCAGTTCCTCTCTGTTTTAAAACAATCCTGGGTGCACTGTAATGAAGAATGTTTTGAATGAAGAAGGTCGCAATTTCAGCAGTGGCACTTCAGGGAATCTTCTTGGTTTCATGGGATCGTCTGAGATAGTCGGTGGCGACCAAAGGCTAAAGGCTTCCCTGTGAAAACTCCGGAAATGGGCCAAGTACGTGCATGTCGACTTCGTGGAACGGAAATTGAGACGGATCGATAGGCTGCCGGTTGGCTAAGCCGGCGGTGTCTTGCGACCTTGGCGTTCACGGCAAGTTCTGACAGGGAGCTTCGCAACTGCTGCAAGCTGGCGCCAGCAGTGTACAGTTGTGGCGTATCTGCCCCAACGTTCATGAAAAACTCACGTGACCAGAAAACTGGTAATTATGGCACGCTTGCAGGACTTCATAGCAAAGGGCCGTAGGTATGGCAAGCAGATAGCTCTCGTCGGGTCGTAGTTCTTCGTATACAGAACGCTTTCTCATGGTCAGAACGACGACAGTCCATGCGAGACGACTCGGGGAGGGAAGGAAGAATAAGAACTTCCTTCAAAATTCTCAATTAGGGGCCTTAGTTCGCGGTCATCACTATATTTTTGAGTGAGTATGAACGAGGTGATAGCACCAAGAAAAACAGAATCGTCTTCGGAGTCAGCTCGGTTCTCCTAGATAGGAGCTTGCGAGAGACACTCGGCATCACTGGTCTTCCTTTCGGATTTACAGACGATGGCGGCATCAAATTTTAGCAGTCGAAGGCTCCAGAGTGCAAGCCGCCCCTTTGAGGTTCGCCAGCCAACAAAGCTAGAGGTGTTCATTGACGACTCCGAAAGGGCAGCCATACAAATATGGGCGAAATTTCGTTACTTTCCACACAATTCCTAGGCATTTTTTCGGTGGTGGAATAGTTGGCCTCTGATTGTGACTAGTTGCTGCTTGCGTAAGCGATGACGGGTTCGATATTATCCTGTCGCTTCACAAGTACCGCACCGAGGCCGACGTTGGTTGTTTCTTTGTTCAGATCGCTGGCGGTTGACTCGTAGAAATGTCCTTGTATGGGCATACTTTGGATACAAGGTCGGAGGTCTTCGATGGTCTGTTGTTGCTCCGGTCCCCAGAAAAATATTCTTAATTTTTTGTGTACGGGTTAGGGGCTTAGATATTTGGGAGATGTTCTCCACAAACCACCCATAATAGGCTCGGAGATCCTGAAAGCGGCGCACACTACACTTATCGGTTCGAAAGAAAAAGAATAAACGGCGACTGTTTTTATCGAAGTCAGCCAAGGCGCCTTGGCTGACTTCATTAGCGCTTACGATGTGGCCCAGAAACTTCAACCCTTTGAATGCGACGTGACATTTTTCTGGCTTGAAGTAAAATCCGGCCGGACAAATTGCTACGAAAACAGCGCGCAGCCGCTTCAGGTGCGCTCCGAACGTGCTGGAGAAAATGAGAAGAAAATTCATGTATGTATTCAACGCAGGACTGTACATCCACAAAGAGAAGCACGGTGTCCATCACCCGCTGGATGCTTGCAGGAGCTGAGCACAAGACGAAAAGGAGCACCCGGAATTCGTACAAATCATCAGGGTTAATAAAGGCGGTCTTCTCTCATTCGCTTTCGTCCACCTCGCTTCGCCAATAGCCACTGCGTAAATCATGCGATGAAAAGTATGTGGCGTGGCGCAGCCTGTCTAGAGATTGATCAATGCGCGGCAGAGGATAAAATTCTTTTTTGGTGTATGTTTAAAAACCGGTCCTCAATACAGCACCGTTGGGTTCCGCCTTTCTTTACCAATATAAAAACAGGCGGCGCCCATGGACTCATGGACAGCTGTACAACATCACTCAGGAGCATTTCTTGAACTTGCCGGCGAACGGCATAACGTTTCTTCGAAGAGATCCCATAATGCGGCTGAGGTAACAGTCTGGGAATTTCGTCGACTATAATTCGGCGCTTTGCTAGCGTTGCCATTTTAATCGTACATATACAAGCAAAACCCTCGCAGAAAGAGTAGATAAATCATTCGCTCTAGGCAGCTTTTTTGGTTCGTCAGGAGGTTCGGGTTCACGTAGGTTGTTATCTGTGTTGATGCCGTGGTTTCGGACAACGTGTGCTGTCTTGCGCATTCGCTGAGTTCTTCGAAATACGCAATAGTTCTTTTGCTAGTCAAACTTTGAGGTTCACAACCAAAATTTGTAGCCAAAAGTTTGGTTCACCCATTGGTCAGCAGAAAACTCCGCAAGATACAAAGAATTTCCAACCCAGGAGGAGCGGTACGGTATCTTCAGCGATGCCACGAATGCCGAAGCTTTTATCGCACTCGACAGTAACAAACACGCTTGCTCCTGACAGCATCAACACGTGGTCGTCACATACACACCATTTAGTCCTGTTTGTTTCGGTGTCGTCGTCAACAGTGCGGTTCATGGAAAGCGACCCGATTACCCCCTGAAGGTTATTGACGACACCGTGCTCTGGAAAAAAATTGAAGACGATTAACAGGCGTTTCGAGCAATAGGGTAGAAAAACAAAGCAACCCCAGAGAGTGACTCCACGGATCTCTATTCGCGAGTTGCAGAGGCCAATCGGTGTCACCACATGGCCACCAGCTTTGCGGATCTGCTGTCCAGACCAAGTGTTCAGAAATTTTCTGAGGTTGACTGTTCATTGCAGAAATATCAGCGCCGGTACCCACGAGTGTGGCCACGTCTCGGTTGTCGGGGCTCACCAGAATTTCTTTTGAGACGAGTCGTTCAAAGCGCATCTTTGAGGTCGTCGGGACAGGTCGTCATCGGTCGAAAAGCTGCGTCAAATCGCCAGGTAGAGGCTATTGACCATCAGAGGACGCCGTCCTCACTTTTCCCTATGTGGGGACGTGCCTTGGAACTGGCCAGAGGACGATGGGCGCATCAGCGATCATCCTGGGAGATGGCGATCGGGTCTGGCGTCGCTGTGAGCTCAATGGCTACACTTTAGCGGCCAGGTACAGCTCGATATTCCACAGCCGTTCACCATAGCGCGGTCGAGGTGCGTCAGGTGGAAGCTCCCTTAAACCCTTTCTGCTGTAGGGGCAGATGCGGAGGATGTGATTTAGCTGCCCGCAGTGGTAGCAAAGCGGCCGATAGTTAGGCGTACGCCAAAGTGCGCTTTACTCATGGCGGTCGTGGACTCCTGCGGCCCAGTGGGTACAGCTGCGGGTAGAAATGGGTAGAGAGCTCGCGTGACTGGTCCAGGACTTATTAGAGCATTGCTGTAGGTCATCACCTAGTGCGCCGGCTGTGAACATGGTGGTGGCTACACAACGTCCGTATGTCAACACGGATCACTTTCTTTACGGGAGCTACGCTTGCCTAGGGAGTTTCGACGCGAAGTTTCTCCAGTTCTTCGCGTACAAGGCTCCTCAGGAGCTCCGTAAAATACTCTGCGGGCAGCAACTTTGGCGGGCATAGTTGAGCGGGTGCTATACTAGCCTGAAAAACGTAGTGCACGCACCGTTCCTGCAGAGAATACTCCACACTAGTTGCCTGCTTAGTAAAGATGGTCACAGTTCTTCGCGGCTCACGAACCAGTCCGGCAAAAGACTGCTCCTTTCCGCCACGCATTAAGTGGCGTACCTTTTTGGCCGCGGGCACAGTAGGGCTGGACCAATAGAAGACTCGCGTCATATCCTCGATGAGCACGGCAACGCTCTCGTTCGGCTGCTGCGACCTGGACTCCAGGACAATTTCACCCTTCTCTATTCTCTCGCCGGGACTGAACTCGCTAACAGCTCTCGGCAAAAAAACCTCCCAGTTAGTGGAGCAGGCTTCTCGACTTTCCAGAAACGTTTCGCCCAAGTCCTGCAGTGCGAAGAAGACGTTGCACAATTGCTCGCGGCCCACTCGCTCAAGCCCGTCGCATGGTCCAAAATGGACAACCAGTCTCCAACATCCTCGAACCTCTCTCCGTGGGCCGATGGCGGCTACCCAGTTGCATGAAGGACGAACGGTGCGGCATTCTCGCAGTGCCGAGTTTTCTCAATACCAATGGTGTATGCAGTGGCCATAACTGGTGCTTTAATTTTGCTGAAACCAGGTTGGAGGCCTCGCAGGCGGCGGCTCTCCTCGTGGATGCCTGTTGAGTACTCGCCTTGAAAACTGGAATCCGGGGTGTCTTCGAAGTCGGCGTACTGGGGCGTTACCCAGGGGCTCCACCAAATATGTACGCAGGGGAGATCGACTGACCCGTGCTGGGACGCGCCAGGCAGCAGGGAGCTCAAGAGAGAGAGAAGTCAAAACCGTTAGCCGCTAGCATGCCGAAAGCTTGTAAAATGCCAGATAATACAGTTGAGCCGCTTGAAGGCACGACCAAAGGGTTTCTAGTATGCCGATATTTTGAGTAAATAATTGTTCCCAGCAAGGACAATTCTTGTTATCGTTGTGAATGAGGTGACTGAGGTCTCATTGTAATATTTTACAGGATAGCACAATTAAGAGGAGAAGGAGTACTCATTCCCTGATTATCGTTCACTTAGAGCAAACAAGATCCTAAGGACCTGCTTCTAGTCATCAGGTCGTTACTCTGAATTAAATTTCATGCACGGGGTTCTTTTGCGTTAACAAGCCGGCCGGCGTTCCCAGCTGTATTCTAGTGCACGTTTTTCGCGGCGCCTCAGGTGGAGCCAATAACGCAGCCATTACCCGTATGTTCCCGAGGTGAAAGCGGTCTGTCTTTCGCTCCAAACATCTCCACAGGTTGCGGGTCTCGTCGGCAGGTGGAAGCCTGATTGGTCGTCGCCACCAACCTGGCAATGATGTGCTGCAACCTGGGGGGCTCCCGAGCGCCGATTGTGGTAGCAGCCTTTCGGCCGCGGCTCTGCTGCTGCTCCTTCCGACCCACTCCGTAAGTGATATCTCGAAGACAGGAGCGCTGTTCTTCTTGTCTGGATTCGTGCATATTCTCGAGAAAAGTTATCAACGAGGTGCACGTGGAAGCCGAGGCTCTCTACACTTGCGGTGTCTGTACAAACACGCCTGGTTTTGCGTTAACTTGATTCAAGGACCGAGCAGCATTTCCTCTTAACTTTTCACTCCCAACAGGAAAAGCGCTCAACCGCATATTAAGAATGCCGCTAAGGTACTGGGCGAATATATTCCACTTCTTCACCTAAGCGTCCGACCTTCCCTTTTGAACTTATGAACACTAGCAGCAGCCAGTAAACCGGTGTGACGCTCGACTTTTCTAGAGTTCGCCGAAAAGCAACCGCTGGGGTGGTACTTTATAATTACATTGAGCGATCCGCCGCGGTGGCCCAGTGTTTACGGCGCTCGGGTGCTGGCCCTAAAGACGCGGGTTCAATCCCGGCAACGGCGGCCGAATTTTGGTGGAGGCGAAATTCTAGAGGCCCGTGTACTGTGCGATGTCAGTGCACAGTAAAGAGCCCCAGTTGGTCGAAATTTCCGGAGCCCTTCACACGGCGTGCCTCATAACCTGAGTTGCTTTGAGACGTAAAACCCCAATAAACCAAAACAAACCAAAATTACATTGAGCATCACTCTAATCAATTTTTGTTCTCAATAAAAATAGATTCTCCGGACATTCCTTTCTATTTCGACATTTGCCTTCCAACCAGCCGCATTTATCGGTGAGAAAACTCTATATAAAATCTTTCCGCCAGTCGAACTAAACGCGTGACGTCTAACCAAAAGAACTAGTTGCCGCCTTTTTGAGATGAATGGAGATGGAGCTTCGCTTCGGGGGTACGCGCCCGAAATTGCTCTCACCACACGCAGTTGAGCTGCGAAATCGGCCAATAATGGGAACACTCGTATTTCGTTTCAGTCACTTATAAAACTCCGTTTTCGATGCGTGTGGCGTCATAGTGATTTGCACGCGGTTCCCTGTCAATATAGGCCAACTTCTATATTTCTCCTCAAAATCTCATCAAAGCGTCCCTAACAGGGTGTGGATATTTCAAATAAACAAGCCCAGTGCGTAGTCGGGGCGTTATGATTGTCGCAGCCAAAAAATTGAAGGGGACACTTAAGCTTTGTCCTAAGGGAATGAGGGGATAGCTTAATTGGCTAATTTTCATATATGCCAAAGATCCTTCTTTAATTGGCAGTCATAGATCCCTGGCAGTCCTCATGCCCCTTTTGGCGCAGTGGTGCAGTGGTGGTCCTGCTGCGGCAGGTGCTCTCAGCGGTGTGCCTTGTGGCTCCTCCGAGCGAGCAATCATTAAATTGCTGCCAACTGTCATGATCCACAGTTTTCTCACTATACGTTGGGCAGGTTGACATGACGCGGCAAGATCACAAGACCTAGGTGCTCGCCTACCTCCGAGGTTACGCAGTAGGGACCACCTTCCAGACCCGTGCCCGTTATTTTATGCTGACAACGCCGAAGCTAACGACACCGACAGCGGATTTTTTTGTGAACGGGGCACTTAAGGCTTTCGCGTCAGTATCGGATTCATCTGCGCACTGAAATTCGCAGAAAATTTGAATAAAAATGCGTTCGCGCTCTTTCAACAAAGCCACCTTCCAAATCCTCTATGCTGGCAGCCATGGTTTTGTTCTCACGACACAACTAACTGTATTCCATTGGTAAATCCCTGATTCACGGACGAATGACGGACGGCGTCTTGTTGTCGGCTAGTTACTGTTGTCTGCTAGCTTTCTTTTTGTTGCTCCGTTCCCCTGTCTTGGTACTCAAAGAACAACACATTTTAGTTCCTTGCATTGGTTCGTTTATCGCCTAGCCTGGTACGCGCATTGCTACGCGCTTCGTTCACGGTTCAGAACGTCCACTTTTTTCTACTCAACCGTGCATGCGGACAGAACTGCTTTTGCAGGGAGTTCCAATTGCTCTTCCTTACTGGCCATTTTTCTTTCATTCTTCTCATGCTAAGTTTAATACAAGGCTCCAGTGGGCGAATCCCGCAGTCTGTACACAGGATTATGATCACCGCCGTCTTACGGGACTCCATTGTCGCAAATTGTGGGAAGGTTGATGCTTCACTTCTGAATTTATTGCCAAATACCACTTGAGGTGAAAAGGGTTTACAATGGTGAAACAAGGTGATGTTTTATTAGGGTTCAATGCACAGGTAAAAGAACCACGCAGGCGAACAGATAACGCACCGTAGTTGTCCCTTCATTCGCACATAATAAAGCTTGGACACTTGGAAACTAGATAATTGATGGACGCGCAATCCGATCCACGGGCCTCCTCGATGCGGCCTTACTGAATTCCTCTCCCTTCTGCATGTGGCGAAGGCTACGACGATCGGGGGAGGAGGACAGGGCTAATTCTCCAGGAGACCATGCAACACTTTTGCAAAATCGCCGAGTCATCTATGACTCAAAAATTATTCTCACGCATGGCAGCAGCTCCAACTCAACACCAGGAGAAGCACAGACTCACAAGCACACATATCAGACACCTAAATTACTCAAGAGTAAATAATATAGCGAACATTCATCCGGGAAGTAAGCACGCTTAGAGAAGCTCTGCTGTGATCGATAGGGAGTGCTGTGCAGCTGACGCGGAAATATGCGGAGCGTATACAATCAAAACCAGTGCAGCGCGGTCAGTTGGCCAGCTCCATCCTGCTCAACCCGAAGAGCCCCGGTGGTGTCGAGCGCGTTTATCGACGTCGTTCGCCCCTCTTGGCGTACACTGGTGGGTTTCTCAACTAGAAAAGCAAACGGCGCGAGCAAGCTTCACAATTTTTCGGTTCCACATTAGCGGCTTGGCAACTTTAATTGCTTATGGCCCTGGCCTGGACTGATACACACGGCCGCTTGCGCTATCATCACCATCACGACTCTGGATCGCCCCGTCGGTTGCCCTTCACAGTTTTTCTTTAAGCCCCAGGGAGCAAACGCTCCAGCATATATGTCGTTCTTGAAGACAGGCCCCGTTGTCTTGTATGATTGAGCTTGTCTGGTGAATTAAACGCGTGATCTATAAAGATTTTCTGGTTTTAATTTTTTTTTATGTGAGCCTTCACATCTCCATGCTGTTTGGTCATTAATTCTGGATAACGTTTGTTTATTCTGCGTGAGGCTACGTGTTTGAATAACTCTATTTCATTTCGAACATGCATACGATGAAGCGAAAAAACGTTCCATTCCAGGATGAAAATAGCCGCAGCGTCAGTAGACGTCTGCGTCGTTAAAAGTATATTTATCAGGCTTTCGCTTTTTCGATTAATAGGGAAGATTTGTGTCCCTATAGTCGTCTTAGTTCATCCTTGTTTTTATGTGTTCTTCGCTTATAAGGTACGCCCTCAATGCAGTCGGCCGCATTATGCCTTGGACGCGCAGAAATTAATTTTTTTTTTCGCCAGAGTCGCGTTCCATAAAGTTTTGACGGGTAGAGCTTGTTATGTAGTGCACTAATATTCTTGTGCTGAATCTCATCATCTTCTTGAAAGCTTGACTCATTTTTCCGGCTCCAAGCAAGGCCTTCTTCACTCAACAAATATCAAATGACGACGATGAGTTCTGGTAAAAGCAACACTAAAATGTAAAAAAGTTGACACGCTCATTCCTGCCGAGCATCTGCGTAATCTGGTACAGCTGGGATTTTCGAGGGTTCCTAGCTGAGAAGAAAACTATGCTTCCGTGCGTCGCCCTATCTTATACTGCAGCCTCGATTACCACTTATCTGCAATTTCCTGCCTTGAAAATGATTTTTGAGTCCATTATTTCAGCCAAGCTTGTTTGCTCACCATCTTCCATTTCTTTCTCACTTGCGCAGCCTGCCCAGCTTTAAAGGAGCTGCTCGGCTTTCAAGGCACATGCGAGCAGCCCGGAAGAGCCACGGAGAGAGCTGGGTGCAGCTTCTGTGTTTGTAATTTGTGTAGGCTTTCTACGACAGTGGATTGGATGTAGTTGTGAATATTTATGTAATTTAATAAACATATATATATATTTGCCGTTCCATTCATTCTTTTAAGAGCTTAGCAGGACTCTGGGGACACTCCTTCTTTGTTCACTGATATTATAAAATCTGTATGATTTAAACGTACAATTTTATGGAGAGGGCTTTAATCAACAAACTACAACATAAATATTGTGACCGCTACGCACGGTACGCGTCGAAAATACACGTATATTTCTCTTTGGATCACTGGCTCCTGAAATGTCACATACTTACCTTCTGGAATCCAGCCAGGCATTGCAGCCTTCAAGAGAGAGCCAGTAGGCCTAACTCTGTAAGCTATTCCACTGTTCGGCACGGTGGCGGAGGGAAATGGAAGCCGCTTTGTTTCGCTTGGCAGTTCTATATTTCTATAGGACTGCAGATGTCCCTGATAAGTTACCAGGACACCGTTCCGGTCAGCCATAAGAAGAACCCGGGAGATTTCGGTTATGATGTATGGCGCTCTGGAAAGATTTCCTCCATGTTGGCCCTCAGTGAATTAATAGTTGTAGCTGAAGGAAAAGCACAAACAATGTCTTCGCCACACTTTATTAAGGCGGAAGCCTTTAATGCCTCATCGTTGTAAGCAGCAGTTGTCGACAGAAATGTCACGCTTTTCAATTGGTCGAAACGGTCGTGACGTCACAGCGCGCGAATTTTAAACGGGGCCAATTCTACTTTGGCTACTAACCATGCAACCAATTAAAGGGACCGTATAGTGATGCTCCAAGCAGGTGGGACTGAGTTAAGTTAATTGCTGCTTAACCAATTAGCCTAATAAACCTTTCTACTCAGACCAGATAAATAAATAAAACCGAGAAGGAAATTGGCCGAGCTCGAGAATCGAACCCCGGTCTCCGGAGTGCGAGACGAGCACGCTACCACTCCGCCATGCCAGCCCGATGGTTAGGAATGAACAAAGGCGCGTCTAGTGAATACGGTGTCTTCGTTCACTCCCATCTTCTCCCTTCCCTTTACGGCGAACTTTAGGTGTCCACCGAGATATGAGAGACAGATACATTTCCTTTCCTCGAAAACCAATTTACCGACGGGCAAGGCGTAGAACCGAACGGGCGATGGCGTTCTATGGACTCCCTGGCAGCGTTGCAAGACACTGTCGCGTTCTTCTCTCAGAGGCGGGTTGGTTGGTTGGTTGCGACTGAGAGAAGGGCGAAAAGGAAAGTGCACGGGGTCGGCGTGCCGACTGGCTCAAGCCGAGCTACCACCGCTGCCAAGTGCAGAAAGAAGAGGGTTGAAAGATAAGAAGAAAGAGAAAAACAGAGAGAATAAAGACGCGCGTCGCAACAACCGCGTCCCCCGAAGCGGACGCTGGCTGAAAAAACAGATAAGCGGCCGTAGCCCGAAGGCTGCAACCCTCTCTTAGAGGCGAAGCTTAACATCTTAACCACACGTCAGTGACACAAGCAGCAACACCACGCTTAAGGCTTTCACCTCACCGCACTTTAGGTCAACAAAGTGCCCCCCAGAATTTTACACGTCATCTATTCACCCGGTGTCGCCTAAAATTGTCATTCAGTCAACAAGTTTCTCGTCTTTATTGCAGTATTCGACGTGGAATAAGGGAGGTATAACTGGTTGGCATTTAACTGTTCTACTGCAATGAAAAATGGGAGTGGACACGAGGCCACACTACCGTTAATGCGTACCTTACAGGTATCAGCTATGCAAAGCATTCTAAAATATTCACGCGAATAAGTTTTTTGTTGTGTGCAATATTATGGCGGATAGGCAACCAAGGCCATCATCCGCAAGACGCAGGCAGCGCATAGAGACATTTGCGAAGGTCGCTCCCAGTAGCAGTGGACACGGATAACGCACATCGTACCACTGGGACGGTCAAGTAGGGCTACGTTGTGTGGTACAACTTCGCCGGGAGAAAAGGATGCGTCGGCCGGAATGAGAGACCACGGATCAGCGTGTATCCGGATATGCTCAGAAATCTGCGTCCTGCTGGCAGAGCTTCGTTCATGCGCATGCGTGTTCGAACAAATGGATGGCGGCTGACAGCATTGAGGGACTGTGAATCAAGGGATAATGCGAGAACAACGTTAAGTTAGGTCCTCCTAAATTATTTTTTTGTTTCGCACCTCACTCAAAATAGAGATATCAAGACTGCTTTGTCCAAACATGCAGCTAGTCCTTGTCGTATTGATGTGACTTTGCTTCTCTTTTTAAGTATTTGGGGGAAAAAATGGGATGGTCCTGTTCAGTAGTCTTTCACCCATTAAAAGCGGCTGGCGAGGGAAGCGCATAACCTCTTTTTTATGGCCAATCTTCACTTCTGCGCTGGTCTCATATGCTGAATGTGCTGCTGCGGCACGCCATATGCGTGTTTGTTCACTCTCATATAACTTCATATTGGTCACTGTGTACCACATGACGTTAGGTTTTGGATTGAAGTGTTCGATAAATGGGAGAAGGTTGGCCTAATCAGCTGATTGACATTGCGTGATGCAAATGCTGCTTAAAAAGCCGTACACGCAATAGCGAGGACCGGACATATTTAGAATGAAACACTTTCAGCTACCATTGTCTATATAGGTATAAGGCGAGCATCATCGGAGCCTGATGGAGAATGGAACGAGAACGTGACACCGAACATGAGGACGGGCTTACCCGAAACATTCTGAAACTTTCGGTTTAAATAGTATGCAGCAGAAAAATTCTTTTCCCCAAGCGTGATTCCAACTGGCGGCAAAACAAACGAATCGGCCTCGCTTCTCACTGCTTCCCGTCAGTGTGCTAAGGTCGCATTCACGCACAAATTTGTTTTCCCCTACCCGATAACACTACACGGAGCCGATATACACTGTCTCCCACCCCATGATTCTTGGGCATCATCACTGACCGTGGTCTGTGTTGGTCGAGGAAAATGAATACGCTAAAGAAAAAAAATGCCTCTCCCGTAACCGAGAGTAGAGTAAGCATGAAATGTTTACGAGCCTAATGTCATCTCGGCGGACACCCGAACCGCACCGTACAGGAAGAGAGGAACGCCACCACCCGTTCAGCGCGATGCCTTGTCATTTGAACGCAAGGTTTTTTGAGGAAAGGAAATGGCGCAGTAATTCTCTGCCATCTCGGTGGACACCCGAACCACACCGTAATGGAAGGGAGGAACGCCACCACCCGTTCGGCGCGATGCCTTGCCCTTTGAACGCAGCGCTTCTCCCCCGGGCCCCTGTGCGCCTGCGCGGCTTTGCTTCGATGCGCGAAGCCCCTAAGAGATCACGTATGACAACGAAGTGTATCGTGGCATTTATGTGCTTTTTGCACGCGTTATTAGAAATTGGAAATTATAATTCCGTGCATTATGAAACGCACAGCGACGGATATCTTGATAAACATTGAGAAGGCACTGGCAGCAGTTATTTTTTGTGACTCCTTTGGAGACCAACCGGCGCTTGCATGCCGGTCGCGTAGGAGGGCTTAGAGAGTCTCGTTAAATCTCGTTAAGTCTCGTACGGTGCCCGGATGTTCTCGTTTCAGAGCCCGGATGACTGGAATTCAGTGCCCGGATGAGTGGATTTCAGTGCCCGGATGAGTGGATTTCAGTGCCCGGATGATGGCTCTCGGTCTCGGCGTGACGTCACCACACTGCCGACAACGGGGGCTAAAAGCATTTCATGCTTAAAACTGACGTTTTTGCCATGTTCTTCGCTTCGTAGCAGGCAAGAAAGAGGGTCCAACGGAGCGCTGTTGACTAAAACCATGCCAGACTTTGTTCGTAGGCTACATCCTGTACAGCCTCCCAGTACTGTATATAATGTGGGTATTTCTTGCTTGCGGTCTTTAGAAACCGTTCAAGCGCAGGCGCTCAACGCATGCCTTGGATTGCTGCTGAGCACCGCCAACAAATGCACGATTGAGGAAGCACGTGCCTGCCCCATATCTATGTATATGACACTTGAAACACTTCGCGGATATTTACGCTTGCTTACCCGATACCGTTGTTATCCACTGACGAAGATTCCGATTGTGCAGCCGGACAGCAGTTTTTCAAGTGCACTCCGCTGTCATCAGCGTAACACCGGTCCGAATATCAGAGGTCCTTCATGTATACCGTGACGGATCAGTGTCACCAATGGCATCGACAGCAGCTGTGGTGATGCCCACTCTGCAAACAACTCTCAAATTCGATCTATATTTCAACATCAATCGCTGCTGAAATTGTGACTCTTAGGAAAGCGATTCGGCACACCTGCGGGGAGCAACGTCAAAGGTGGTGTATATTCACGGAGTCCAAACGTGGACTACAAATATTAGAAGTGTTTCTGCGTCACAGCGCATACCAGTCTGTGGCAATAGAGATCACTGAAATCCCTTCATCTGCTCAAGAAAAAGGTCACCAAATATGTCAGTACATCCCTAGATACTGTGGCCTCGATGGAAATGAGAGGGCCGATGCTGAAGCAAAGAGTGCTCTCAGCAATTGCCTCTGTACACTTGTGCCTTTCGGTACACCGGATACCACTTGCCTTCTCTCGAACTTCAGAGTCGCCGAGATGCTGGGCCTAGCCAGACACAAGGAATATCCACCTGAAAAGTCCTGATCTGGATATGAAATTTTGGGTAACGTGTAGAATTCCGCAGCCTCATGCATACTTGATGCAGAGACTTCGTTTAGACGTCGTTTTCACGAGAAAGTACTTTGAATTCATTGGTGAAGCGGACGCCCCGGATTGTTCCACTTGTGGCTTACCCGAGACTGTGTAGTGATTTTCCCAGTATATGCGCGCCAAGGACTAAAAGTTTGCTCCGGTGTTTCCACGTTTTTCATGTGACACAGGGCCTCGACTCGAGGTTATGATGCGATCAAACGTGCGTGCAGTTACTCTGGTCGTTCTATTCATCTCAATGTAACACATGACGACCCTCTTTCTCCTCCTCCTTCCCTTCCAGAGTGCAGAGTTGCATGCGAGATATCAAACCTTTTTGCCGACCTCTTTGCCTTCATTTCAGTGACTACCCAGTAAACACCATATTTTATTCTTCAAATATGGTATTTATTGCAGCGAAAAAGTGTTCTGTGTACATAAGGTATTCGTAGTGTGTTCAAGAAGCAATCTGAACTCAGTTGAGATCAAAACAGACCGTGTCAACAAAGCACTAGAATGGAGGTCAGGCTGAGAACGTCTTCTTGGGAGAATGCCGCTCCGGTATGATGCCGCTGTGAGATGAACAATCATTGGGCTGAAATTGGATTTTTTGGCACGCCAAACTGACAATGCCTGTCCATCATGTGAGTTTTCCATAAGCTGTGTAGTACAATAAGAAAACACATCTAGGGTAGGGGCTCACCAACATAGTGCAGATCGGTAACATATGGTACATTACGAGCAGTTAAATTAATTGCCCTTTTCAGTCTGCGCTCTGCAACACTCCAGAACAGTATTTGGTCTTTACAATTGATGATGGAATACTTAATGATTTCTGAAATATCCCAGAGGCAATGTTTTGTCGATGATGCACAAATGGCATTTCCCAAAGCCACATTTCAACAGGAGACGTCTCGGTGCGCACCTAATAGAAGAAATTATTTGTACATGGAGAGAGCCATTTCTCGTTTATTGACATCAGGCCAGGCCAGAGAATTGAAAGAGGTACATACATAGGAAGCAGGAAAAGCACAGAAATCAAATGTTTCTTAACAGCCTCAGCGACACGGCAAGAACAAAGGACGAAGACAAACCAGGAAGAGTTTTGTTTTTGTTCTCTTTGCAATCGTTTATACCTATCGCCCCCCCCCCCCCCCCGAAATGCCTTTGGTTCTGAGGGTAATAATGACAAATAAACAAATAAAAAAAATAAATAAACAAACGCGTAGCCTCTCACGTTTTCCGTTGTATGTCGTCTTCATCATCGCTCAGCCGTTCGTTCTGCAGCGGGAATGCTTTCAAGGACGGCTAAGAGAAAAAAAAATGGTCGTGAAGAACGGAAAGGCGCAGTTGACCGCGATTTGTGGCGCTTATCGACACCACATCCTCATCGTCGCATGTCGGCGCTGTTCAAATGTAGCCGACTGCGCTTGCGCTCATTATGAAATTCAAGAAAAAGCGGCTGATGACGGAGGCTCCAAACATTGATTTAGCTACCACTATCAATGAGCCACCCTATGATGCTCTAAGACTTTTCTGCCATCCGCTCACGACGGCGAGGTCTACTGCAGTTTTTTTAGCACTTGTTTCACCTGTGTTTCGGTTTTATTTTTCCGCTTTATTCGCACAATTCTCCCAGTTTACGCGCTAGAGCAAACAGCAAGCGTGAAAGCTACTGGTGCCTCGGGAAACTCTTATGAAATAAGCCATGCCACATTTAAAACCCCCATTCATTTACGCTATGCATGTCGAGGTGCCCTAGATGACTCGTTTCCTCCACTTGAATGTCTGAATTTCCGTCCGCTATAAAGGTGGCTGGAAAACCCGGATTCCTTGGCACTCATCCAAGGAGGGAATGGTCGTGCTGCTTGCACAGCTTCGGCTATCTAGAAGGCACCTACGTCCAAAGGATGTCGGCGGTTAACCGGGTGAGCGAGCTGTTCAGAGTGCATTCTTGTGGCCGAAAACGTACGTATGTCGGGCGTCGGTGGTTCAGTGGTAGAATACTCGCCTGCCACGCGGGTGGCCCGGGTTCGATTCCCGGCCGACGCACACTTTCTTTTTACTTCAATTCAACCCCAGTGGCAGGCAGTGGTATTGCAGTGCTTCCTTTGACAGCCTCATTTTTGACACACGCACTTGCACGTGAGAGCGAATGTGATTGACGTCATGGCTCCAGCACACTGCATTTATTATTGGCTTCGTTTTATTTTTGAATTCGCCGCTCGTAAGCAGCTCAGTTTATTGTTAGGGCGTGCGTCAGAAATCATTAACAGAAGAGAGAAAGAAAAAAATTTAACGACTACACCTATGATATTGCGGATGATCAGCGTGAGCCGGTTATATTGTGCTTTTCCAATTGTTGCATTTGCTTTGAATGCGGCCTATACGCATGAGTTACGTGTGCTTGTTTCATTTCGTGATAACAGTTAGTGCTTTATGCCATGAGAAATGCGTTGCCATGGTCAGCGAATATGCGTGCAGTGTTGCAAGATCATCCGCCCTTTCTTCGACTCGGTTATTTTTTTGTGTCAATCCGACCCTTTAATGCAGGTGGCAAAAGTTTCCGAAAGTGGTTTCTAAAGATTCAAGATCCAGAGATTCAAATGCGGGCGTTTCTTTCAGTGTGAGTGGGCCTTACATTAGCTGTGTCCTTGTATCTAAACTAAATTGGAGCGTACTCATTCCCACTTCAGTCCATTTAGCATAAATAGACGGACGCGGCGTGCATTTGAATGGTTTTCCGGTCGCATTGAGCCTACCAGAGCAGTATACAGCCGAGCGCTGCAGGAGATCACCGGGAAGACTATCTGCAATCCAAGCAAGCCGAGAGGTGAACAGCGCCTTTTCTCTGCAATTTGGGTATACCTTCTCGAGTGCGGCAGTGTTTCCCTTCCGAGGGATCGTTTGATGTTATGATCATGGGTTACAGTGCCAGTCAATTACAACTTCATAGGCGGCGCATGCAAACTGTCCTAGATAGAGGTTCTGAAAGATCGACAACTTGAGTTTCTTTTTTTCTGTTGTTTTTGGGAGGCGGGAGAATGAATTGAAATGAATTATATTAAAAGAACTAGGCTTAATGTTCACTTAAAAATTTTAGAAAAGAGCACTGATTCACTTGACAGCACTTTGCTTTCACAAGGAAAAGGAGCGGATATTCATCCAGTGTACTCTTCAGGAAAGGAGTTTGAGAGCTTGCTTGCATAGTTTCTAAAATTGCCACAAATTGCTTGAACGTTTTCGTTACGTTTTTTTTTAAGATTCAGCCTCAAATGACGATAAAGGCATTACTGCGCTACGCTCATTTTGGCGCAGTTATTCGCATTAACAGACAGCGCAATCGTACGGGGCATGCATTACTTAGCAATAACTCGTGCAATTTCTGAACTACGCGAATGCATTTTTACCATTTTGGAAATTCAGTCGATTTTTCGATGCCGCTCATGGCATTTACGGATTCTTTACTTGACACGCAAGGCGACGGGGATAAATAAAACGTATTTACTATATTGTACAAAATGCACAAAATTGTCGAATAGACTGAATTGAGCTGTACATTCGCGGAAGCCTTTATTTAAAACAAACAAGCAAGCAAGCAAAAAATATGGCAGTAGATGTGCGAAAGCAGGTGTATTCTTTAATTGGACATGACACTTTAGGTCCACCTTAAGGGTATGACGCGAAAGCTTTGGAGAGTTAATGCCTATAGATGCTAAATTGGCCTTTCTTGGTACGTTTTTCTGACCGCTTCTGACGCGTCGCAATCAAAGGCGTCCACGGACATAGTCAATTCCCTAAGAGGCTCATTGTAAAGCCGCCAGCCTTCCTTGTCGCCACACTGCTGACGGCAGCACCAGGCGGCATACAGATGTTCCATGACGGGAAATTGGCCCAGTGCAGTAGGTGCAATGTCCTGCCATTGTTTGCAGCAGAGACAGAAACTATCGCCACTATAGTGCCACTAGGCGCTCCAGCAAAATGTTAGGCTCCACCGTCGTGACGTTTGCGTTGTGCTCCTGGCATCGAAGGCAGGTGGCTCTTGCGAGCCACACGCTCGCGTTCGCCTGCGCTGTGTACTATAGCTCAGCTCTCACGAAGCCCAGGCTGGCGAGTTTCAGTACTTGAGGCGCACTGCTACCGTAGGTGGGCACCACAACAATGTCGGGCCGCCGGCTGATGTCTTAGGACCAGCTGTCGATTTCTCAAAAAAAAAAGGGTTTCCTGCATAAGGATGCCGCCTGTCCCCATTGTTACTTGAACCCAGAAGGAGCCCGCCCCCTCAGCATGAGTCGTTTTCAGTTGATGAGCGGATGAGAGCTCACGTCCTCGCAGCTGGTATAGTTCTGTTCGACGGACTGCTCGTTCAATACACGTTGATTTTCGAAACTGCTACCGGTGTCGGTGTTGTAAGGTGGTTTTCAGTTGTGGTTCGCGATGATGATGCCATAGGCATCGCGCACTGCGCGCCACAATTTTTTTATATACGCTGGTTTTTTAGGAAATTTTTATTGATTTATTCTATAAGTGGTTTCTAGCGAAACTGTTCCCTAACGTACGGTGCTAGGAAAGCCTGACTGCCAGTGTGCTCTATGATTGCGAAGTAGTAGCGGCACTGATGCTCTAGCGTGCTTCTGTGAGCTGGGAGCTCTCTCATGATTCAGGAATCACATATATTTTTTTTTTGCCAGGATTCCAGTGACGTACAGCCTAACCTACGTTGCGCTTGCTCTGCGCCAACAGCATTTGGCAGTGCCATGAATTCCTTGAAGAGCTCGAGCGAATATTTGTAAAACCTCCGCACCGTAGTGGGGTTGAAATAGGGACCCAGTCCTCCCAATGTACTCGTGAAATGCCTTAGGCAGAGTGATGGATTTGGGTTTGTGTGTCTCCCCGCTCCCCCGTAACATGGACACCGACATGCATGAAAACAGACGACAAGCGCGGGCTCGGGCTCTTGAGAGACAACACGGCTCCCGACCCGGTGTATATTATGTAGACGTAGCAGGGCCATCGCCCACGGGATTTTACTCGGCCGCTGTCGTTCACCAGGAAATGCACGTTGATGGACTCTCCTTTCGAGCCCCGAATTCAATGCGGGCCGAGGAAGTAGCGATAGCGCTTGCTGCCGCCCACGCCAATTCGAGAATAATCATCACGGACTCCCGAAAAGCATGTGAACATTACTTGGCAGGGGAGATCTCCCCCTTAGCTGCTTGTATTCTACGACGGACTGCCACTGATCCAACACCCAAACGAATCATTTGGGCTCCTGGCCACCAGGGCTTACGAGGTAATGAGGCCGCTGACGCGGCTGCCCGAGCGCTTACTCACCGGGCTCCTCATCCCAGCTCTTCTGGCTCGGAGACTAACCAGCCGCTGCTGCGATTCCGGGAAATATTAACACATTATAGCGACAACCACCGCCTTTTCCCGGCCCCTGCAAAAGGGCTGAGTAAGACGGAGGAGCGAACTTTAAGGCGCCTGCAGACAGGTACTCTACTCTGTCCTGCAATAATAAAACATTACGACCCTAACACGGATGGGCGATGCCCACACTGTGGGGAGACCTGTGATATCTTCCACATGGTGTGGGCATGTACTCAAAATCCCCACCTCCCCCCTTCCCCTACCCCTTCCAGAGAGGCATGGGAGACTGCCCTCCTCAACTGCTCCTCGCTTGAGTCCCAAAGGGCTCTGGTGAAACGGGCGAGAGACGGGGCCTCGTCGTGCGGTGTCCCGGACTAGGGACGCCGACCATGTAGCGGGGCCACTCTGTGGCTCCCAAACTCTTTTTTTACAATATAAAAGTTTTCACCACCACCTTGGCAACCTTCATCGCACTTAACACCGGTAGAGTCCATGGTGACGTTCCAGCCCATAAACACCCACTTGTCGGAGGTCAACTTGGGCGCTTTATTTTTAGCGATCATCCCCTCCAGCATCTTCAAGCAATTTTGAACCTGAGCACTGACGTCAGCCGCCAGCCTTCTCTCAACGCATGCCTTTAACGACTCGCAAGGCTCCAGTTGGATGGTGACGTTCCAGCTGGAACTGCTCGCGTACGCGAGCCTCATTGGGGCGGCGATTCACCGCTTGACGCCCAAGTAGAACGAAGCGTTGAGAGCTTTCACCGGCCGAGTGCAGAGTGGTGGCGAGTAGAGTCTCGCCTCCTCCGGAATCTTCTCCACGGAGTCCAGGAACGTGTTGTTCTTGCCTACAATGTTCTCGCGCGCATGGTAGCAAGGGTGGCTTTCTACAATGGCGACTGGCCCGTCGGTGGCGGAACATCGTTCCGTGTCAGCTCGGTGATCTTATCGAAGAACTGTTGAAACAGAAAACCTTGGCCTTCCTGAAGAAATAGCCCAATGTCGTGTGTTTGCCTGCATAAAAAACAAAGACCACGTCTCAATCCTATTAAAAGCTGCGCGGACTCAAAAAGAGGCTGCGATTGACCCGGAAGCCAATCGCTTGAACCAAAGATCTGGCAACCAAAACCGGTCCCGCAGCGTTTTTACGTGTGAACTGCTTCTCGGATTTCACCGCAGATTCATTTCGGCCGTTTAACACAGCACAAGTTGTTTGCTTCACTCACCACCGGCCATTAGCAGAAAAGTAGCGTGCACGTTGTTATATGCGCAGAAAAAGATTATTAGGGTGCGCGTAGCATCTCACTGCAAAGAAATGCTTGCACTGCATGCGTATTTTTGTTTGTAATTAATGCTGCGGCATCTGCCGTCATCATCAAATTACGGTAACTTGTTACAGGAGAGACTGTAGAGAGATATAGCATATCGTTACCGTGTTTACGTTACCGTTTACCGTGTTACCGGACGCCGGACTTTCCGGTTAGCGCTGCGCACGCTAGAAGACGTTTTAGCATACCGTCTCTCCCTTAGCAGGTTGCCGTAAGGCGAAAACGAATGATGATGACGGCAAACACCCCAGCATTAATGACAAACAAAAATACGCATGCATTGCAAGCATTTCTTTGCAGTGAGATACTACATGCTCTTTAATCACCTTTTTCTCTGCGTATACTTTCTGCGTACACGTGCACACTACTTTTCTTCTACCGGCCGGCTCAGCGGCTTTAAAAATACCTGACCAGTAGACAAGTCTACTACACAGAACGCACAGGCCTTGTGCACGCTGCGCTTACTACGTTGCGAACGCTGTAAAAAAAAATGCAGCTACAACATCTGTTTGCCGCGCGAAGCGTCGCTTCTTTGGATGTTTGTATAGTGCCTAATGTTTGGATGCATGATTTGGATGTAAACATAGAGGCGCTATCTGGTTAGAGTACGTCAAAGCGCTTGAATTCTGGACTGAAAAAAACTTTTTTTTTTCTAAATTTAGTGGTGAATATCACAAGCATTACAGGATTTTTTTTGTTTTTGAAGGAAGAAAACTATGAAAAAAAGAGGAAAATGTTAAAGCTGACACAAAAACTACAGTGTTGTCGTTGCTGCTTTGGGTACATACGCGGACAGCTAGACTTAACGTCTCGAAAATCACTGAATTATCCCAACAACAAGGGCTAGTCGTCACTTAAACCTCGACGTATGAGTGAGAGTATGCGAAATAAAAGCGAACCGCTATCATTTCAGTGAGCTATCGCATCAAAGAATCCAGCGGCGACATGCATTTATTCCGAAGCGGGCGAGCAGGGCGCCGCCATGTTTGTTTACAAGCGAACGCTAACTCTCTCCGCAACGCTAAAGAGGTTCCGTAAAGTGTTACCGGTCCGGTAATGGGCGCGCATGCGCAGATGTCGCGAGCCGAGCCCTGTAAACGGTAACGTAAACACCGTGACTATGTGCTAAAACTCCCTAGTATGCTAAAACGTCTTCTAGCGTGTGCAGCGCTAACCAAGAAGTCCGTCGTCCGGCAACACGGTAAGCGGTAACGTAAACACGGTAACAATATACTATAACTCTGTAATGCCAACAACGGTTTTTCTGCGACACGGGACCTTTAACGCTCATGCGTTAAAACGAAGCTGAAAGACGAAGAAATGCAATCCGTAGCTCAGACAACAAGACACCAGATGTCGATTCGAAGCACCTATCTTCCCGTCATGCCTCGGCGTCCTTCATCGATGAAATGCAGGGCCGCATAGAGAGTTTTAGCTTAACGACTCTGCGGTCCGCTCCACTCACGCTGACCCTCTGAGCATAAGCGGAGTGAAGGTGCAGCGAGCATGTTTCAGCAAACCACCCCATTGGTACGGCTAAGCGGAGTGGTTTAGACTTACATCTGGCAAAAACAAAGAGCCGGTTTGACAAAGAGAATCAAAATTTGTCTCCTAGATCTGATCTTTTTGTTGCTGCTTCTCTAGTACTTTATTGGTACTTTATTTCTGCCTGTTTTTTCTAGTGCGCTGCTTCTTAGTTAAGGCAAACCATCTAGCCCAGTCTTTCGCTTTACTTTATTGGTGTTCAATGAGCATGCTAGTTGGACACAGGATAGCGCAGCTGAATTAAGGAAAACGACATTTGCAGGGGCAGTTTGATCCATACAGACCAGTGCTGCACTGCGTTGTTCATGCGAGTGGCCGCTTTCACTTCAGTGTTTTTCCTGCTTCCTACCCTCCGCCCAGCAACAATTCAGACTCTTGAGACTAAACAGGAGATAAATGGACAAACATCAACTCAATGGCAAAGTAAACTTTGACAGACGGGAAGGCAGCTACTAACTTTACAAATATGCTTTGCATCCTGCCTAACATAGCCTGCCGAAAATAGCCGTCAAGGGGGTCTACGCGGTTCTTCACAGAGCGCAACGCCGAATCGCTCTTCACTGCGACCACGGCTTTGACTTCCGCGTTTACTTATGTGCACACGCTCTAAAGGATGCACAGTAGGTACGTCGCACTGCAAACAGGAATTCCTGTCGATTTTGAAGCGCTTTCGACGACTGTAGTCAGGGAAATGAGCGCTTAGTCAGTTAAACGTGGAAGCGCTCTGAGACGCGACTGTTGAGCCGGAGGCTGCCATCTCGAACTAACCAGAAAGCCCGAGACGTTTCCGTACGACACGACGCTGAGCTAACAAGCGCGCCAGCGGAATGGAGGCGACACGTCGATGATCCGCAAGCGGGTGAGCGTGCTGCGGTTGCGCGCTTCAGCGCGCGCTCCACTCGGCTGTGGAGCGGACCGCACAACCGGCCAGCTAAAACTCCCTAGTAATAAGAAACTGTATGCCTAGGACGACTCAGAGACGGTAATAACACCACTCAAGACTTGGGGCCTCCGTCATCAGACGCTTTTCCATCCTTTTCATAGGGAGCGACAGCGCGCTCGGCTACCTTCGCCGTTTCTGGTGTATAGCGATCCCCGTGAGCGCCAGCATACGGAGAAAACGAAGTGGTGTAAGGACGCGCTGCAGAACGCGGGCGACTGCGCCTTGCTCTTCCTCACAAACGGTTTTTCTCTTATCCATCTTCGAAAATATGCGCGCTGCAGAACGAACGTATGAAAGAGGATGAAGACGATTTCGAACGAACAACGCGAGAGACTACCATTTGTGCACATGCTGCCAGATGATCGGGGACCTTCATGCCGATAGCGCCTGCATTCTTTCAAGATAATTTAGTTCACGCTTTGCCTACTCTATGGTGTCTTCTAATAGTTGCTATCGTCCTTGTTTCTGGAGGTTAATGTACATATGTGTTAATGCTCTTTTTTTTACTGGTTCGTTTTTCTCCCGACAGTTGTACAGATATCCGACTTTTATGCTTTTTCCTCCGACTAGGTTTTACTTTTTATACTTTGGCCAGTCTGGACTTGATGTACTTTAGTACGCCGCCGTGTACGCCAGCCTCCTCTTTTAATTTGCACAATGAGTCATTGCTGGCTGAAACATGGCTAGGGAAAAAGAATTTTTGCTTCGTCAGTAAAATGTCGCCTATGTAATGTTCCAGAAATCCTGATCAAATAGCGCTAAAAGGCACACAAAGAAAAAAACACAGCGCGTCGCGCTTCGTTCGTCTGTGTTTTGGACGTCAGACCGGAATGGCACTCTTTGGTGATGTTTTTAGCCTTGCGTCCGCACTAGAGCTTTGTTGCCTTAGGGTATCTTCTTTTGAGATAGATTTGATATTTCTTTCTGAAGGGCTTGTTCATATTTCAGTTATTGGCAGTTCTAGAGCTTTGCTAACTGGGCGTGTCTTGATACGAACTGCACTTCATGCTGATTCATAAAGATTTTGGGAATAGTTCTTGTACATAGAACATTATTTCACAGTAAAAAATGCCATGTTTGAAGGGAAGTAAGCGGCGACGGCGCCATCTTTTTGTGTCGCCTCTGGTTGCCGTCCTGCTCGTGGCAGATTTCTCCTGCTGGACACCATTAGGACGTAAAGTTTAAGAATATTTCGCATAAGTTAGCCCTCACGTTCGGTGTCAGGTTCTCTCACATATTCGGCTTCAGGATCGGTCGATGTGAGCCTTAATATGCTGAGAATGGTAGCTAAAAGCATTTCATGCTAAAATGCACTTCTCGTGCTTCTGCACTCTTTTTACGCAGCAATCACATCGCGCAATACAAAACAGCCAGTGAAGCCACCCTTGTCCAGTTTAATGCACGCTTGAATCAATCCAAAATCTTACTCTCTATCGTACCTGCTGACCATTATGAAGGAAAGTGGTCTCAAAGTGACAACAGCTACATTTATTGGGCCGCTGCAGCACATCCGGGACGAGTGACCAGCGCAGAGGTAAAACATAGTCTTAAAAAAAAACAGTTTGAACGCTTCTCTCTTCATCCACTCGAAATGGCTGAAAGGTTATTGCTTACAACGAACTGGTTTCGTTCGAAAACACTTCAACTGGCTGTTACTGCTGCTGCTGCAACAGGCGCTCGGCTACTGACCAGAAAGACGCGGGTTTGATCCCGGCAGCTGTGGTCGAATTTCGATGGAGGCGATATTCTAGAGAGCCGTATACGGTGTATTGTATATACATCTTAAAGAACTGCAGGTGGTTTATATTTTCGGAGCCCTTCACTACTGCGTCCCTCATAGCCTGAGTCATTTTGGGACTTTAAAGCTAACTTGAACCAAACTTCAAAAGGGAATTCAAAACTGTCATGCTAGTGAGCAACGTTGCGACAAGGTAAGTGGCAGCAATAGGACAAGAATGACTAGCTGCATGCGTAAAAAGAGCAAAACTGATGCCTAATTTATGTGAGTAGAGAGGAGGAGGTCAAAACAAATTTTCAGGATGATCTACCCTTAGGATGATCTCAATTTATTGATTCACAGTACCTCGGCCATATCAGCTGCTGCTTGTTTCTTTGGATGCGTATGCGCATGAAGAAAACTGCCAGCAGGAGGACAGATGCTCAGCTTATCCGGATAAACGCTGGTTCTTTCTTCCTGCGGTCGCAGCCTTTTTTGATGGCAAATCTTTGCCGTCCGACGGCTTCGTACTTCGAATTGTGCCAGTGGGTGGCTTTACTGTGCCCGCGCCCACTATGATCGGGAGCTGGCGACCTTTGAGGATGCCTGTACACGCTATCTGTGTCTGAAGCATGCCGGTATTAGTTGCCGCAGCGCCATAAAATTGATCACGACAGAAACGTGTTCGCACGACAATTTTAGAATGTTTGATGCGACGGCCAGTTCTAGGAAACCAGGGAGTGTATCCTCTTGAGCACTCCCCTTCTTCATCGCGCTACAAAAGTTCAATCCCAAGCATTTATCACTTCTCTTATTTCACGCCCAAGATTGCTACATATAGACGAGGAACTTCCATTTGACTGAACGAATTCGTATTTCGCACGACATTTGTTCAATTCATGAGGTGTAATCCGGTGTCGCGAAAACATTTATACGCTAATGATTTGCCTCCTGCTTTAGCTATTCCTTTACTCGGGACGCAGATAGAGGAAAACTATCTCCAGTGCCATGCATAATCGAAAACTCCGGGTTTCTGCATTCGGCGAATGAGAACGTAATCCTGTTAATTGATTAGGGACATCTGGAATCCAGTAAATCTACTAAGCGAAACAAAGTGGGTTCAGTTTCGCTACTCCACCAAGCCGAATAGTGGAATAGCTCATAAACAGCCTGACATGTAGGGCTACGGCCAACTTGCTGGCTGTGGTTTTTGAGGCTGCATTCGCAGGCTGTACTTGAGGAGGTAAGTGCGAACTGTTGGAGCAACGAGTCATTCCATGAGGAATGTACTTCTAGTACTTCCTGCGCCTACCTGGCTTTGCAATTACACTGTCTTTGTTGTAGCTTGTTGTATGCATCCTACACAAAAAAGTGCCTTTAATTGTGCCTGCCTTTCTGAAATCAATGACCAAAGATGGACAAGTGGTACTAGAGTCCTGCCAAAATGTTAAAGAAGCGAATGCACGGTACATGCAAATCTATGTTTAATTATTTACACAAATATTTAGCACTCCATCCAATCCATTATGGTTGGAAACCTACAATAATTACTAACAGGCAAGTTGCTACGAGCTCTCTCAGTAGCTCCTCCGGGCTGCCCACAAGTGCCTAGGAAGCCGAGCAGCTCCTTGCAGGCCAGTCTGCGCAAGGGACAAATAAATGAAAGTCGTTGGTCTGTAAACTCATGTTGCTCAAACTAAATTCACTCAAAGATCGTTTTCAGGGCAGCAAATCGCAGACCGGCAATAAGTGAGACTCGTGCAATATATGGCAGAGCGATGCACGAAAGCATAGTTTTCTTCTGAACGGGGTACCCTCCAAAATTCCCACTCCTCTTTTTTGCAGGAGTGGTAGGCGGCATGCGGCCGTGTCCACTTGTCCACATTTTAGGTTAGGTTTTACCCACTCATCGTGGTCATTTAATAATTATTGGAAGAAGCGGGTCATGCCTGGAGCAGCAAAAATGAGTCAAGCTTTCAAGAACGGGTTCATACTCAGCAGGGTTGCCAGATGGCTCCGACCTCAAGTAGCCAAATTGGCCTCCCTAGTAGCCCAAACGTAGCCAAAAGCGAAATTTTCGCGTAGCCCAAAAGTAGCCAAAATATTTTTTTGACGACATTTCTTAAGCATATTGAATTAATTTTCGGCAAGAATATTTACATATTAGATTTATTTCCCGCAGATGATGTCTGAAGGGGTGCGCACGGCATGTTCTTTGCGTTGTTACGTTTCCCATCCGTAATGCGCGCTAACCAGTGCGGCTAACAGGTGCGGCTAACCAGGTCCTAAAGACGGAGCCGCAGTTCCACTTTGCAGGCGCGGCAGTAGGCCATATCACCTGAGGCGGGTGGCGCCCGCCAGTCTGCATGCGGAAAAGAAAGGCGGCGCTAAAAAACGCGATTGCAGCTCTAGTTTAGGGATATTTCACCTTTTAAATGTTCGCGCGCAGATTATAGACACATCGACAGTGGAAATACCTTACTGTATACTTACGCAGCCTCACATTTCAATTTTATGCTTTAAGAGAAAGGTTCTCACTGAGAGCGTCGCCTCAAAGCATCGAGCATGCGCCTTCTTGAAGCTACATTCTACGATATGCATGAGCTCAGAATAAATCAAGGATATATGCCATTAGATGATAATCTATGTCGATTTTATCTTCAGTCTAACAGCACGTTCACAATAATGAGAAAAACAATTACCCTTGAATTCCGGCTCCTTTTTCCATTTCTTTTTGTAGTTCCGGATGTACCTACATCGCCAACTTGCCCATTCTGAAAGTTCTCGTAGCGACGGATCTAATGCCATGTCATGCCACTAACTTCCGCCGCCTTCGATAGTTATAGTGGGATCCGCGCAGCGCCGAAGGATGGCTCCGCATGAGTGCACGCAGATTACGCAACGGACAGGGCGCTCTCGCGTCGCTTGCAAGGAATCTCGAGGGCTGCACGTGTGCCTCTTTAGGCTGCAGAAAAAGCGTAGGCTCTTGCGAGTGGCACGCTTGCTGTGTCCACCACGAGAATAGGAAGAAACAGAAAAAGACCTTATTAATGCGCGTAAGCATTACTTGCCTCATGCGTGTCTTGAGCAGAATGTGTCCACAGAACCAGAATAAACAATACAAGAAAAGAACATGCCTGCCGGTGGGTTTCCAACCAGCCACCTACCGCAGCCGAAGCGGACGCCCAAACCACTAGGCCACGTCTATGGTTAACGGTTAACACGTGAAGATCACGAAACCAGGCAACAGAAGCGAAATAGTAGCATTTAATGCTTACGCATTCGCACCACGTAGGGAGACTTAAGTTCTCTTAATGTTTTCTCTCTATTCTGGTACCATCGTTGTCATGGTCACCCGAGGTGCACCGTCAATGGGAGAACGCTCACATGTGCAGACGGCAACAGTCTATATTCGGTGGCGCGCGCGCGCGGGGGGGTGGCGTTAGTTCGCGGATTAAGTGGAATCCATAGGCCGTGAAGTGTTTCCGGGGGGCAACTTTCACGTAGTGTCCACTCTTTAGAAATCGAAAGGCCATGATCATTGACCGCCTGAAGTACAAGTTTTCTCGAACACAGCGTTTACAAATTGTCATTTTGTAGCAAACGCGTTCAATTTCTTTAACCTTCTATAGCCTGCATTTTTATTCCAGCATGCCTTTTATTTCTGTCACTGTATAATTGTAACAGAGCACATTATAACTACTTTAACTTTTTTTTTTCACGCACGAAAAAGATGTAGCCCAAAAGTAGCCACATAGCCAAAACGAAATTTCTGACGCCAACTCGGACAACAAGTAGCCCAATTTGGCTATTAATAGCCCAATCTGGCAACCCTGATACTCAGCTGAACAATGTTGAGGCACTTCTTTACGAACACCCACCGTTAAAAGTTTATGATAGACAACTCTGGAAATAAATTTATGTGAGACCAAGGCATAACGCTTCTGACACTATGTAATCTTCAAATTACAGTTACACTACACATTTCTGAACATTTCTGTACTTCTATTCTAAAATGCATAAAAGGACTGTGTTATAATTAAATTTTTTGCTCAGTATTGCCTTGCATGAACCTTTGACTGCGAGTCCTGAGTGAACACTATGGTCTTGTGGTCTGTGGTCTACTCGGTTTTAACAGTACTCGCCTGCAACGTATAACTCATGTGATCAGTGACGGCTTTCATGTAATGCGTGCAACTTCGCCAGCCTCAGAAATCGCGCTATTGAGAGTTGGAGGTGAGAATTCCAGATAAAGGGGGTACTACTTCATTACTTTGACGTCATAAATTTGCTGGAACAAATAATAAAGAGATAATTCCGGAATCCGGTAGTTACCTTCGTATTGTTTAGCATTACCCGGGCGATGCATGA
Source organism: Amblyomma mixtum (assembly GCF_055824585.1). Classification (NCBI taxonomy): domain Eukaryota; kingdom Metazoa; phylum Arthropoda; class Arachnida; order Ixodida; family Ixodidae; genus Amblyomma; species Amblyomma mixtum. The sequence goes on along the minus strand of NC_143014.1, from coordinate 254,700,738 downwards.
AATCAGACTAACGGCCAGATTTCAGCGCTTTTGCCTGACCAGAGCCGCGCAGCCGCGCAGCAGAGCCGCGCAACTGACAAAGCGCAGGGTTAATTGGAGAGGCATGAGAGAGGAATTTGCCCTGAAGGGGGCACAGTCACGCTGCTGCTGATGATGATGATAAATCAAACGCATCATATATGTGTGAGCGCGCCTGTGAGTCCGTGTTTCATCCTGTGTTTACTTACACGTGCTAGCAGGCGTTAAAATAATTTTCGAACCTTCGATTAAGGAGCGATACTCCCCCCTGTCTTCGCTGTCAGCGCCACTTGCTAGAAGAGAATTCAGCTAGACAGCATGGAGGGGGGCTGTGGATCTCATTGCTTGTCCATGAACCACTTAGCTTCTAAGCGTCCGAAATTTGTTATGATCAACTAAACGAATACGTGCATAGCGTAACGCGTTCGCAAGGGTGGCTTTTTACATTTGAATGAAATCTTAAAAACCATCATCTTGTTTCATCATGTGAAGCCGTTTTCTCCTCAAGTGGCATATGGCAATAATTTCATAAGTGAAACATCAACCACACCCAATGTGCGAATACCGAGTCCAGTGTGACAGCTGTGATCCTACTCCTGAGTACAAGCTAGGGGATTCGCCGTCTGGACCACTGAAAGAAATGGGTGTGACAAGAAATGTTGAAAAATGGGCTTCCCAAATTCGGCTTCACTCCGGTGGTTGTCACGCAGCATCTCTCGAACGCGCGGCCGTGTGTATATTTTGAAAAGACTCATTAAAACACAGCCACAGGCGTGGCAATCCAGTGAATTCGACGCCCTTTTCTTTGACATTTCTATCCCAGTCGGATTGTCGCAACCATCCGGTAAACACGATCACCTAGATTGCAGGTTGGGGCACTGAAATGCGCGAGCTACTACCTGCCGACGCCGTGGGCTCGTTTGCACTGTAAAAAAAAATGTGAATGCGATGAACCATAAACGAAGGGCAGAGTAATGGCTATACCGTGCAAAGAAAAAACGAACCAGGGCAAGGAACTAAAATATATGCTTCTTTTTGTACCGGAATGGGGGAACCGCGCCACAAAAAGGAACGATAGCAACAAGCAGACAACACGAGACGTCGTCCGTCATTCATCCATGAATCAATGATGGACCAGTAGAATGCAGTTCATTGTGTCGTCAGAGCGAAGCCATGTGTGCGAGCCTAGAAGAGGAGGAGGTTGGCTATGTCCAAAGAGCGTGAACGAACTTTTATTTCAATTTTCATCGTCATTCAGGGTATGCATGGATGTAATATTTAACGGAGACGATCACAACGCCACGAACTCCATACTGGGCTTGTTTACTCGACATGTCCAAACCTTGTCAGGGACCTTTTGAGCGGATTTTGAGAAGAAATATAGGTTATCCTGCTTCCATTCGGTACTATCTTCTAATCACAGTGAAACCACACGCAGCGAAGACCGAGCATTTCAAAGCTAGAAAAGGCCGAAAACGAGATGCAGGTGTTGCCATTCATGGCCGATTTCGCAGGTAAACTGCATGAGGTGGCACCATTTCTTTTTTTTGCGCGGATCCAAGAGGCCACCCTTCATCACCATTAACTTCAGAATGGCGGTAAGCAGTCCTTTTCGATAAGGTGGTCACGAATTTCATTCCACTGGCGGGAAGATTTCATATCCAGTTTTCTCGCCAATAAACGCGTCTTCTGTGGCAAAAAAAATATTAACACAGGCCGAAAGAGCGAGAGAATCTATTTTTACCGAGAAGAGTTATGCTCAGCGTCGCATTGAAGTGCAACACAAACGGTTGATTTGAGCTGAACCCGCAAGAAGCATCAACATAAAAACTTTCTACGTGGTGCTATTAGCGCCTCTCAACTCGTCAGGGAAGGACTTACGCCTAAGTTAAGAAAAACAGCAATGTTTGCCTCCAGCAGAACCCAGCGGCCATCCTGACATGCGGCTGAATGCTTTGCCAGCGGGGGCCGAGAAATTTATGAAAATGGAAATACTACGTGCTCCCTCTTCGGGGTTATAGCCAAGCCAGGCCTGTTTGTATACACTCTACAGAGCCTCGGCTGCCGCTTGCTCCTCGCCGAGAATTCTTCCCGAAAATCTGCGTGGAACCCTGACGAGGAGCAGACCGCTTCTGTCTTTGAGGCATCACTTACGGACGCGGTCGGAAGTGGCAACAGCAGAACCGCGGCCAAAAGGCGCCTTCCACATCCGGCGCACCGCTCTCGGGCGCCTCCCAGGTTGCAGCACTTCACTGTCAGGATGGTGGCGACAGCCGCCTGGGCTGCCATCTGCCGATGGGGCCCGCCACGTGTGGAGATGCTTGGAGCGCAAGACAGACCGCCTGCTTCACTGTAACACTGGAAAGATGGCTGTGTCGTTGGCTGTACCTCAAGCGCGCAGAAAAAATGTTCACAGCATAATTTCTGCCAATGGCTGCAAGCTTCCAAACGCAAAAAAACCGCGTGATGAAAATTCAATTCAGAATAACGTCGAGTTCATAAGGAGAAAGCACAAAGATCTTGTCTGTTCTAGGTGAAGAATAATCACCGAATGAGTGCTCCTTCAACTCCTCCCAATTGAGCTATCACAAGAATTCTCACAGTGTAAGCTGTGCCATCTAATTCACAACTAGAACTAGCATTAAGCTTTTGCTCCAAACAACATTTTTATTGAAAGTAAAAAGCATGCAGAAAAGGAACGAGCTTACGGCCTATATTAGCCAAGTATAAGATTTTGGAGCAAGCACCACCGTTGCGCAGTAAATAACCAATCAATTTACATCAGGGGAAACAACTTATTTTGAGTATCTGTCAAGTTTCTTCCTCATCTGTGACACAGATTTATTCGATTTCGACATAAATGGCGCCAACCTTTTAATACACTGGTTAAAACATGGTTACTAGAGTTAAAAAAAAACAAAAGACAGAAGGCTAGACCTTCTGCTCGGCTTATTAAAGGTGAAATTCTTGTTAAATATGTCTCTGATAATACCTTGTGTAAAGAAACAATGGGTATGTCCCACACTTTTTTAGGGCTAGTAACCAGGTTTCAGCCAGTGAATCAAATGTACCAACTAGCCCGTCTTTCTTCTTTAATCGTGTAACCTTTTCAGTAACACTAAATATTAAACACGAAGGACACTACCTTAGCCACAGGCCGTGACACCCAACGTCGAGCCTCCACTATTGTTCTGCTTTTAAAACATGTTCCATATGTCACTGTGTTCACCAAACACTCGCTGGCATCGAGATGCAAGCACTGAGCCCGAAGCCGGAAAATATTTCGCGTTGCCTGGGCAGCGCTCCACGTCATTCGTTGACATCTGGCTGTTCTTCAGTTACACTGGTGTGTGACACCTGGATTGCTAACTTATAGTGGAAATCAGGTTGAACACACATAAACGCGAGCTTTGACTGAATACCTTAGATGCAAGGTGCTACATATAACTCTAGAGGCGAATTCATATGCATCAAGGTAACTCAACAGGCAAGACATTGAACCAGTGTTACCTTGCAGGTCGCTCGGGATACAGCTGGCGGCTGTGCCCTACTGGCTGCTTTCCAGCGCGGTGCTTCTCGGAGCTTAAGATCCCCTTGGCGTTGACCGCGGCAGTGGTGACAGTCCCCAGCGCCTCCGTCCCTTTGGGTGCTGTTCCGGTGCCGGACTGAGGCGAAGAATCTCTTGGACACCATGGGGACCGGGGCCTGCCCATATGACCGCGAGGCGCGTGTTGTGCCGGGCTATCTCCTCCGCAACGCAGGTTGGAACATGGATCCGTACTGAAGCACCTTACCAGACGGCCAATCGGGAGGGCCTTCGTAGAGGAAGATAGCGTGTAGATCTCCCTGCAGGGAAAACGTATTGAAGATGGCGTTTTGTGGAAGTTGGTTGGTTGGTTGGCCTCAAGTAGAATGGCACATACCCACTACGGGGGAGTGGCCAAGACACAGGCGGTGAACTGTTGGAAGTCTCGTGCTGCTCGAGGGATTTTTTTTCCTCTGGCGCCGACTTCGTCTTCTTTCTAGCGAGCACAAGGAAAAATTTTGGCAGTGTTTAAGAAGCGCCAGTGCACGCGAGTAATTTTAATGCACGCGATCATTTCACAACTATGTTCGCATATTGGACGGCAGCGGTAGCCTAGTGGTTCATTAAAGAAACGAAAGGCCATGGTCCAGGGCTTTGTGTATTCGCCAGGCATCCGGCATGAGAGACTGCGCTAATTCTCTGGACCGGAAGATATCGAACCGAATGCAATCTCATTCACGCAGTGCTTCCGAGCCTGGCCTCGCTACAGTGAGTAGGAAGTTTTCATTTGTCTCCAAAGGGAAATGAATAAATTTCAGAGTTTGCAGACAAGCAAGGATGCTTCCAACGGGGGCGAAGCTCTGCTAAAAGGGGGAGAGGTGCCACGAGTGGCGCTGGGAAGAGAAAAGCTTGGATCTAGACAGGACGTCAGCATGCCTCCTCCCCTCGAGCGAAAAATTTTACACCCGAAATCAACTTCGGACCTGTTTTTTTTTTCATAGAAAACAATATTGAAATTACAGTGATGATAGGCCACCCTTCTGCACCCCCACCCTCTTCCAAACACCACCGCTTCCTATTACGAAAGTGAGTGCTCCACGACAGAGTATTACCAAGCTTCATGAGTGCCTGCGGCCGTCGCAGGCACGGGTAGCGGAGCACAAACTACGAATGGACTTGCATTGTCCGCGTTCATAGTTACAAGCATAGTTCCATAGTTCATAGCATAGTTCCAAGCATAGCTCAACTGCATATGTAGAATACTTGCATTTGATATTTGTCACAGCACGTTTAACAAAATAGGCACGAATAACCCGGCTACGTGGCTCCTGTTTGTGGAAGCTTAATTGGATTGAAAACGTGGGCAGAAGTTCCAAAAGTCAGTAATTAAAAACAAGTGAAAGACCTGCTCAAAATAATGGACGACGTAGCACTTCATCGGCCTTAATTTCCTTGACTTGTCAATTGTTATGACTAACTCATGAATAAGCGCGAGTTAAAAAAATGCCTCTCCCGTAACCGAGAGTAGAGTAAGCATGAAATGTTTACGGGCCTAACACAGGCTCCATTGCTTGGCTTAAGCAGCTGTGACGGTGGCGGCATTGAAACCCAGGACGATGCAGAAGCGTACGCGGACACGACGAGACGCAGGCCTGACAAGAATGTATATGCAGCGCGTTCGAATACTTCCCGAGCGTGCCTGCCAGAGGGGGAAAGGGCATGAAGGCCCTGCGGCCGGTCTTTTACATGCGTGAGTGTAGGACCGCAGCGCCATCATTGGGGAGCGCGCGAAAGCAGTTTTTCAGCCGAAAGCCCTTCTCGCCCTGGAGCTCCCGTCTTTCTCTAAGCGGCCTTCTCTCAAAGCCCCTAACAGATCACATATGAGAACGAAGTGTATTGGGGCATGTATGTGCTTTTTGCACGCGTTATTAGAAATCGGAAATTATAATTCCGTGCATTATCAAATGCATAGCTCGACTGATCTCTTGATAAACATTGAGAAGACACTGGCAGCAGTTATTTTTTGTGACTCGTTTGGAGAGCAACCGGCGCTTGTATGCCGGTCCCGTAGGAGGGCTTAGAGAGTCTCGTTAAATCTCGTTAAGTCTCGTACGGTGCCCGGATGTTCTCGTTTCAGAGCCCGGATGAGTGCAATTCAGTGCCCGGATGAGTGGATTTCAGTGCCCGGATGATGGCTCTCGGTCTCAGCGTTACGTCACCACACTGCCGACAACGGCAGCTAAAAGTATTTCATGCTTAATAATCGCCCCTAGCTTCTCTTGATTAAGGCGCGCATGTTCAAAATGGGTGTCCTTTAACAATAGGTTCAGGGCTCAGCAGGCCATCGGCATTCGGCGTGGGGCCGCTCCGAATATTGCGGTCTTGTTTTCTTCACCAGTCTTATCAACAGAAAGATCCAGTCTTTCAAGTCAATGAATTTAGCTTTTTCACATAAACAAATAAACTTTTTACTCACTTCTCAAAATAAGTAAAGTTATAAAATTGCATTACTTTGAGGGCATTAGCGCAACGAGGGAGATGAAAAGACCAACAGCTTTAGTGTGAGGGAGTTTGGATTGGTCGCCCCAAGCAGTAATTCCCTCTCTTGGTTTGCCTTGCAAGGAGAGACGAAAAGAAAAAAAAACGAATTTGGGTAACTGTGAAGAAAGGAATTGACAGAACAATACAATGAACTAAGCATGCAAATACAGAAGGGCATTAAACACGTAGTCGGCTTTAGAGATGGGTGTCCAGGCAGCACTGCTCTCGGTGCGCGCCGACCTGGCTGAATTTCTTTCTTAGCGCCTTAGAGAGTCTCCTTAGACAGAAACCGAGATACCAGTTGTTTAGTAGTTTTACAGAGCGCTGCCCTTTTATCCGCGCGTTGCCCAAACAGTCAAAGAACGTGTAAGAACGGTGTTGAAGGGCTCAGCGAGCTAATATTTCCAAGGCAGTTGAAATGACTGCCGTCACTGTTGTACGTCTTAAACTCCGCTTTCCTCCTCCTCAACGAACAAGAAGTTACAAGGGTGGAGCTCAGTCATCAAGTACATCGCCATTAGGCGCTCGGTGCTCAGGGTGCACCCGCCCGCGGTCACATTACCTATGGGGAGGCTTACGGAGGGCGGACTCAAATCCGGAGAAAGGGTGCGATACACTTTTACTGTAACAGTTACGCTCCATGCATGGGAGCGAGCAGTCTGGTATTTGATCCTTGTTATATGGGCGTGATCACTTGTGTCCTGGAGTCTTTTACCTAACAGTAAGTTATAACAAAACGTATATTATCACTTACGAATTTACCGGGCCCGGCGATGCATGAAAGCGGTCTTGAAATTTTTTCCGAAACTTTTGATCGACGTGTTTATTTGGAACGCTGACCCTTCATTCTATTTATATACCTTGGTTCATTTCATCGTCCGGATTGAATGAATAGCGAAAAAAAAAATAAATTTTGTTTTCCCGGAGAGAAGCCGAAGTGTTCCTGTGTCGCCGAAGTCTGTGACAAACAGAAACGTGTTGGCACTGTGCTTATCCCATACTGCAGGTAAGGACTTTGGCAACTTTGCCACTATTTAGCAGGAAAGCAGCGCGGCGCTCGCTGTAGACGACTCCGTTCATCGCGTTTTTATGCGTCGTGTTTGTTGCTGCTAACTTCTTGGTAGCAACCAGCAGTGAGTACGTCCAGTCGCCGGCATGTTGTGTTTGAGAACATGCAGCTATCTGTGTCGAGGAGCAGCAGCAAAACAAGTCGGGACGTGAATGTGTTCAACGCGATCACACAAAAATAAATATGCTTACGGAAAGATTCGGCCTTATGAGTGGATAGAGCGTTCACAGTGCATTTTCGCCGAAGTAGTCCAACAAACTTTTTGAGTGATCGATCGTGTCGGTTGCCTCTCTCGGTGCGCGAGTTTGTGCTAATGCTAAAGGTGAAGTGGCAGCCCTTAAGATAAAGTTGAGAAAGCGGTTGTGGCGGAGGTAAAACAGCCTATATCGTGTACGTGGGCGCGTACCGTGACAACGCGAGTGTAATAGGGCTACTCGCCAAAAGTCCGCGTGTTGCTTTTTTTGTTTGTCTATCCATCACAGCTATAGCTCGCCATAAACTCGTTCCCGAGCGAAGGCCTCAGGAGCTATCGTTTACGCAGGCACTGCGCTCAGAAGTCCATCAGTAAAGAGGTGTTCACATGTGACTTGGACGACATACGCTGAAACACATGCGGACAGAAGCTTAGAGTAGCCGAATTAGATTCTCTTCATCGTGAGCCTGCGGGGACATAGTGTGTTGTTTTAGTTTTCTGAAACTTCACAAACCTTTGGTGATGAAATTAGAGTAATTTTTTCGCCGATTTCGCTTGGCAAACCTTTTGTGCAGATGGTGGATTTGTATTCACTCTTAATTTTTGTTGACCATGAAAGCAGGTAGGTTACATACCTTGGATCTTTGCCGAGGCTTTATTCACACTTCATTTTATCTTTATGGGATTTCTGCAACCCGTAGTGCTCCTTAATTTCAGCTCACAAACAGCTCATGCAGAACGCTGTAAGACATCCTGAGACATCTATGTGAAATATATAGGAGATAGAGAGTGGCAAGAGACAAATAGAGTCTGTGACACTCAACATTCTCTTGCTCAGATATGAAAAGGGCCCCGCCACTGCAAATATATTGCTTAAACATCAGTAGCTGGTGCAAATCCTCTTCATGCAAAATTCACCTCACACAAATCCTGACAAGAAAACCTTCCTGCAACCTAGCCATGGTTGTTTGAACCACGAAAAATAGCAGTGCATCTCTTTCATACAAAAATAGCATAAAATTGACTCAAGGACTTCAGACGTGCAAGACAGAAATCAATTCACACCAGTTCCCTTTCATAGGGTGCTCTTCTGTTGGTGTTGTCAGTTCCTCAAGTAAGTGCTGTGGGGGCCAGAGATGGAGACCATGTGCCCAATGAAGCCGCAAAGTTAAAAAAAGGGAGCACGAAAATGAAGCTCGTGTTAACGCTGTATAAAAGAGGCCACATCTCCTTTTGAAGTTTTGATTGTTTTTACTTTATTAATGCCCATTATGAGGCCGCTGCATTCCAGGCATTGAAAGACTATGCTGATACAGTGTACACGGCGCATGTTCTGTAACCGTTCCTTCAGAAAGTAAGCTATTGGGCATTCCTAGTTGAGACTGCCTTTCGCACAGGCAGTTCAAAAACTATTAAATCACCACTCACCATCCTGCAGACTAGAATAGCGTGCATCCACAATGGTGAATACTCCATAAATTTTCCCCAATTTAAAAAAATTGTAAATTAGGGCCACACTCTACGTAACAGTTAAATCTCTACAGCATACAGCGAAATGCCGCCAAAATGATTGCCAGTTTATCAGTTGAACATTTACTTACTGGGACCTCATGTCCATCACAAATTGTATCTGTTAGACTTTGGTTTGGTTTCAAAACTTGAATGGCTTATGCTGTCAGGAAGGCTTCATGAAAACCCATGTCACTTTGCTGCCACCCATATTTCATATCTCATTTAAACATTTAGCTTTTTGCTTTACCGCCAGTTGCTGGATGTACTCTGCACATCTGTAGGGATTCACATGAACAATGGTTTTGTGTAGGTGCTCTGTCATTATTCATTTGAGGTTTCATTGTGCGTGGATGTTCCCCAGTGCTGGTGGAAGTTCATACTCATTTTCTACAGAGGACTTTTATAAGGGCGGTAATGTTTTGCAAGTTTGGTTTGGTTTACTGTGGTTTAACGTCCCAAAGCAACTCAGGCTATGAGGGGCATCGTAGTGAAGGGCTCCGGAAATTTCGACCACCTGGGGTTCTTTTACGTGCACTGACATCGCACAGTACACGGGCCTCTAGAATTTCCCCTTTCTACAAAATTCAGCCGCCGTGGCCGGGATCGAACCCGCGTCTTTCAGGCCAGCATCCGAGCGCCGTAACCACTGAACCACCGCAACAGGGTCGTTTTGCAAGCGACTGTGTGTGGTTGCTGTGAGCTAGTAGTTGGAATGGTTGAGGTAAGCGAGTGTCATAAGACGGCATTGTCATTTTTCAATAATAAATGCCACTTCGCACTTACCGTGAACACCAGTGTCGTTTATTTATTTTTATACTCTGGTTTTTGAATGACATCACAGACACTGAAAGGTACTTTTCCCTCCCTGCTGACAAGAAGGCCGATAATGCGTTTTGCACAGCTGTTTGAAGTGAAAACTTTTGAGTAATTCTTCTGTGGTTTATAATAAAAATATGTAATGCACAGTGATTGCGTGAGTACGCTTATTCATGGAAAAACAAGAAAATCCCTTCGCAGTGAAAGCTCATTATAATGATGCTATGGCTGAGGCAGGAGAACACTGCTCGAGAAAGTAAGAATTCAAAAACAATATTAATGTGTACGTCAACTAGAAATGAAGGGATGAAGCGCAGCTCCTGTGGCTGAGCAAAGATTATTTGGGTGCATAGCATACAATAGCGGTGTTAATAACCTTCTCTCTGTGTGTGGTCAAGTTTTGCATTTGATGTAAGCTGCACCGTAGAGCAAGCCATAAAACATGCCTGTGATCCGCGCTTCATGGCTCCGTTTCTTGTTTTCGTCTGATCATACCATTTTATTATTCCGTACAACTCGAGCGTCACCACATTTGCTGCTGTTGCCTACTAAGTCTTGGAGAGGAGTAAACTAAAAGAGTGACATTAGGGCAAGAAGCAATATCAAGAGAAGCGTGTCGGACGTAGGCGCATCATTATATGTAAATTGCGTCCCTATCACGGGGACACTGAAACATCAGTGCTTGTTATGACAGCGTGCACATATACCGAAAGGATTTCCATCAGCTAGCTCGCTGTTGAGCCTATGGGGCTTATTAGTCAGAGCTTAGCATGTTTTAACAGCGAGTGCGGCTGGGCTGACTATGAATGTTAAAACAACTCTATATGTGGACGATGCATGCAGACGCACATCAAATCTAGAAGAATCTCCTCCATGCCAACGTGACACATGTTTCCGAGCCAGCAACGCATACCTTCAAGCGCGCATCCTTGCTTGCCCGCCGCTGAGTGTGTGGACATGACTCCGCGTGCGCCATTCGCGGACCTTATTCGGAATAAAGACACTTATGGAACGGTTGAAGCCTCTGCCGGTTGTCGCTTCCTCGCTGTCCACGCAGTAGAAATAGCGGGTCCATGCTTCAAGTGCAGAAATTTACAGTCCGGCGAGCAGCGCCGATTAGGCGAACGAGAGCGCAACTGACCCATGTCACAGTAACAAGTGCGGTCCAATATTGAGCACGATGACACAGGCCCGTTGAGAAAAGATGCAGCACAAAAAGCTAACAGTTAAAGATTGCTGCCCTCCACGCGTTTAGTAATAGCTTTAACTTAATAGCACAAGATTGAAGAGCGCTCTAATCCAAGCTTTTGGAGTTATTTATGCGTGCCGGTGTTGCGAGAGCAATTCCCAGTACGAGCACAACAGCTGCGCAGGAGATACAGGTATACAAGGGATATAAGGAAAGACGAAATCGTACCACCAGAACTGGTGAAACAAGAACTCTCCGTGTGCTTTCTTCCAGATCCGTGGTGAATCGCAATACGGCCAATCCTCTGGCACCGATTGTTACAGCACGAAGATTTATGGAATGATGTGTCAATGCGTTGGCAAGGACTGTGGAACGGTGCAGATTCGATTTCCCGTTCGTTTTTTCGGTTTTTTACGGCTCTGTGATCGTTTTGATAACGAGTTGCTATGAGCTTGGGGAGGAGAGTCTGCTACTGAACCTACACTCTTCGTTTCTTGGGGCACCGCCAGGTGCCGCATGGATTGGTTAATTCGTGCTTCGCATCAAAGCTGCAGCGGACAGCCCTTCGGAAGTCGCGTGCATTATAATAAAATGCTACTGTTGGCATCGCTTTGCTGTCAACAGCATCATCTCATCACAAAAAATATGGTCCATTCCCGCGACGCGCTGGACAGCGGAGGTAGCGGACGAGTCTGACAGCAACGGCGGGACAGCGGCAGCTGCGATGTTGTTGCAAGGGATTAGCTCGCATCACAATTGTTACAGCTCCCAGTAACTCGGTATTGTTGAACGATACTCAAAAATGATCTGTTTTTCACACTTCTCTATCCCAGAGTTTAATATTTGCGTCAAGAGCCATCTTTAAATTATTTTTGTGGCGCCGGTGGACGGAATCTAGGTTGGCTGGCCTGCAAGCTCGGTGTATTTCCCGTTCGCAAAAGAAAAGACAAAAGAGCCATGCTATCAGTAAGGCTGGCTGCTATATTCGAGCAACGATGGCAGCCTAGCTTTCGACAACGACGCCGCCTGCGGGCGCACCGGGCGATGAACGGCGAGGCACCCTGGGTGCCCTGGTCGTCGCTGAGCCTAGCTGATTTCGCATCGATGCCGCAGCTGAGGGAGCTTCGGAACTCGTCAGCGCTGTAAATGGTGCTACTCTCGTGACCTCTTTGACACGTGAAACTGTCCCATAATAAAATAAAGGTATGCTCGATTTCTGCGACGCCTTAAGCAGTGGAGCTAGCAGACGCCAGGCGAGCCGCGAGCAGGCAGCAAGGCGGCTATGGTATGAAATTTGCTTGTGTGCACACTACTACTAGCAACTCGGCACTGGCCAACGATCCTCAAAAATAATTAATTTTTGACATTAATCTATTAAAGCCTTGTTATGAACGTGAACAAACAATACTAGCGCATTTTTCTGACGCCGACGGCCGGTATACCGGCTCGCAGGCCGGCCCCGAGAAATGGGCCCCTACGTCACCACGACGCGGGCGCTCTGCGCGCTCACTTCTGCCCCTTGGCGCTGCAACGCGCCCCGTACGGCCCGTCGTTAAGATGGGCTGGACGTAGGTGGCGAGCTGGGGTGCTATGCCGGAAGGCCCGAGTTTGGCGCTCGCCCGAGTTTCATCCGAGTTTGCGATGACGGCAGTCAGTGAACGAAGATAGCGCGGAACGTGCGCAGGCAGCGGACAATAAAATGTAGAGATAAAGCCACGTAAAGGCGATACAAGCGCACCCTGCGCACCTGTTTCACACTTCAAACACAATACACTGCGCAATACCAGGCCGCAGCGCTACCTGAAGTTATCAGCGCCATATCAGCAATCGCGAAATCGTGACTTCTCTGCTATCTATCTGCACACTCGCCGCTAGCTGTTTGTCACGCCTTTTCGGGCGCGGCAAAGGCGTGTCTTCTCTTTCAGCTCTATCTCTCTCTCCATTTCCGAAGACGAACAGTGCGCACTAGGTGCACTCTTGTATCAACCCTTTCTCTTCTCTCGAATACGTTAAAAGGCAGCAGATAATATTATGAACATTTTGTTAATTTCCAAATGTATTTTAAAATCTGAATCCAATGAAGCGTTGTTGAAAAGCATAGATTTAGGAAATTAACAAAGATTTGACATTTTCTGCCGTTAGAGGCGATAGTGAGGCCATTGCTTGCAGCGTGGCTTGCATACGAACTAGAGCGGCAGCCCACCGTGTCGAAAACGAGAGAGCTCCTGCGCTGACACGCCGCCGGTAGCGCTGCCTTCGACTAGAAAGACTGGGCAACTACTACACGCTGAATCTGTCTTATTTTTCGGCCATTGCGATAATATATTTTATTGTGTCGTATATCAAAATATAACAGTCATGCATCTTCTGGCTTGCATAATAAACAAAAGCAAAAAACTGAACTTCACTGCACCTCCGCGTCACTGCTGCTCTCTGCAGTGACCTCAGGTGGAGCTCTCCGCTGCTACGGCCGCTGCCGCACCCCGCTATGGCCAACCATTGCTTTTAGTACGCTCTTGGCGAATCTCAGCGGTAGAAATTGGCCGTGCGAGCGGCTGTGATGCGGTGTGAGAAAAAAAATTGCTGTTTGGCTGTATTCAATGATTCATTACGTATGCCTGTTGTGTGTGACGCCTCTTTAGTGCACTGCGGATGCGAAGAGCGTGCTACCCAGCGACACAACTCATCCTATGTCATCAGACGCTGACTAAAAGCTGTGAAGGTGGTGGCGCGCGTATCTGCGTAGTATTTGTTAACGTCGCGCACTTCAAGGTTTTGCGGACTGGTTTGATCACTAACGTTGATCGCCGTTGTATACCGCAGGGACATCGCAATAATATCGTTCGGGCAGATGAGGGATCCTGTTTGTAATAATGGAATCGGACTTATAACAGAGAAAGGTGTTACGGTTGTGAAGTACGCAGTGCTTGCGTGCTGGAAATTACAAACACTTTATTGCACTGGGTCTGGAGCAGCGATCGTTTATCGATCCCAGATGTGATTGACACATTGGTGCTGAGCTTTATCACCGATGAAAGCACGGCCAAGCCAAACACCTGTGATGCGATGTTGTTGGAGTAGGACGTGCTCCAAGCACCGGTTCGTCGTCGTGCTCCGTCTTTGACGCCTTGCAAGCAGGTGTGACGCGCCTTCAGCGTTGTGCTGTGTCTTACGTGGTTGCAACAGGCTATAGTGTTGTGCAATCTTGGTATGCGAGCGAAGAAATCGGCGGCTTTCGCCACGTTGCGTGTCCTTCGCAGAGGTGCTTAGATTTATCAGCGATGACGTCCGTTTTGCCTGTTATATTTCGATTGTCAACATCGTCGATGTCTGTCAGCAATCAGCACAGCCGCGCAGCATACCTGTAGCCGGCAGGGATGTTGGGAGTGGCCCACCCATAGCGCGTACGCCTATAATTTATGTACGGCACGCCGGGGGCGTGACCAATGGTTTTGATTGACAGGTGAACTCGGAGCTAAACTCGTGAACGGTGAAGTGCCCCGAATTCATCTCGGGACTGTCATGTCCGCAGCAGCAGCAGCCTGGGTAATCGCTTCCTCTGACGGCAAATGTCAGTACGGCCGGCTGGACCCGTTTACTGCCTTGGCCGACGACGAATTCCAGCGACATTTTCGCCTCTCCAAAAAATCGGTACGATGGTTGTGTAAATAGTTACGCGATGACCCACGCCTGCGGAGAGTGAGTACCGGGCTTCATTCGCTTTCGGTCGAAGAGCAAGTCCTCTGCGCCCTCCGGTTCTTCGCGACCGGGAGCTTCCAGGGGAGCGTCGGCGCAGACCGCTTTATTGGACGCCAATAAAGCACTGTGAGCCGCTGTGTGAGGGACGTCTCCGACGCGCTTATCGACGCGGCTGTGCAGAAGCGGTGGCTCGCTTTGCCCACGACTGCGGCCGAGCGTGCGTATGCTGAGGAGCGTTTCCTTCTGCGCGGCGGCATCACAGACGTCGTGGGATGTATCGACGGGACCTACATTGGCGTAAAGGCCCCTTCGAAGTCCAGCCCTGACATGGTGAAGGCCAACTATTTCACGAGGAAGGCACATTATGCATTGAACATTGCAATCAGTAAAAGATAATTGTTCTCGCTAAGTCCTTTGTGCTACTCTGCAGCACAGTGCCAAAGTCGGTCCCAGACTCTTTTGGCGAAGACTGGATATCAGCCGCTAACCGGTTCCACAGAACAATTCATAACATGCTAGGTACATTAAGGGAGGCCCACAAAAAAAAAAGTGGGCTCCTCGGCGACGGCGAAATCGAAAGTTGCAGATGGCCACTTGTTAATCGGGCCACTGCAGAGCACTCACCACTGTGCTAATTAATTAAATCCGACGAATGAATGTCATCTTTCGCACAAACCTCTCACTTGCATCTAAAAAGTATAGTCACAATGCTGCAGAATCGGGAAGATAACCGCCACTGCTGACCAAAAGTCGGTGCGAGCTCATTGACAACGAATTTCGGACAGCTCACATTAACGCGGTATGCATGAAATGAACAGATGCATGCAGTTCATTTCAGAACACGGCATAATATTCAAGCGATTCTGAACAAAACGAGTTTTCTCATTCAAGTCACGCGAAATTCAACTTGCGATGAAAAAAAAATGTGAAATAGAAAAGTTTCGCCATGCGGGATTTGAACCCACGCGCTCCCATTGCCTGTCGACTTTCCGGAGACCACACGGCCACAGAACAGCGCGGAGTGAAACACCTCTCTATTTTTTTTTTTTTGCGGACTACTTCCGTAGCGTTGCACATGTACAGTCTTTGTCAAAAGTTTGGAGCCCACGGAATTCGCTTCCAAGCCTTGTACTGGGACTCCTGTAGCATTTGTCGAGGTATTACGCAATGCAGGAGGCAGGACCAGAAATCCTTTTGCGTCCAAGGAATTTAGAAACGCTGGAGATGCATTACGAACGATACGATGTGGCTCTGAAGCAAACCCCTTGGGCTCCAAACTTTTGACAAAGGCTGTACCTCGTCGCCATTGGCGGTCAGCTGATGACGGGCGTTGGTAGCGTTCCCTCGCGGTACAAATCAAAATTTAATAATGCATAAATAACTCCAAAGCGCTTTAAATCCAAATCTTGCACACTATAAAATGCTTATAAAGGTGTATTAAGTGCATTATAAAATTCAACAAACCTCGTTTGTCGAATTGCACACGCAGTGCACTTGGTGGAGCGACACACAAATGAAAAATGCACCGGCGGTTGGCTCACGTGACCCGTTCTTTGTAGACCGCCCAAGAAGCCGATGAGGTGGCGCCGATGTGATGATAAAGCACGGAATATATCCAGATAACCCAATGAAGTTGGAGGCGTGACGAGGGTTGGATTTTGTCTTGCTACCATTAGTTCACTCATCTGAGGGCGTCGCCAGAGCTCGGGAAGATTCCGAGTTTCAGCAAACTCGGGCCTTCCAGCATAGCGCCCCTGCTATCGGTCGTTGCTATGTCGTTCGCATGGCGTGTCGTGCTCCCGGCAAGTAGTAGTCGTGCCGAGATCTCGAGACAAAACCCCTGCCTGCGGAAGCCCCGACCGTGTGCCTCCCGAACCCGGTCATGCGGGTCGAGTAGAATAAGCGGCAGAGCAAGTCGAGCTAACTCGCCTGCAGGGGGTAGGTTAACTCGTATGAACCGCGTTTCTAAAAGCATCGAATCGAAGAGTAGGGTTAGCGGGAGGGGAGATGATAAATGCGAACCTGTTTTTCGCTTGCTCCGTCGCGCCTGTGAGACGGCGGTGCCGAATCGGAATCTTGGAGACTGCCACTGCCCTTTCCTGCTGCGCTGCTCGACACCTTGTGTCGCTTCAGTTGAACTGGTCTCAACTTGCTAAAATCGAATTCATGTAAACACGCATTGGACGAGTTGGGTTCACCTTGCTCAGCTCGATCCCCTGACTGGACCCGCCACGGTCGGGTTCATGTAAACGAGGCTATAGACTCGACTCCTCATCTCCATCGCAAGGGGTGGGTTGACTCGCAGCCCCTTCCACAAATTACACATAATTCTCTTCCACGCCTGGGGAAAGCATTTTCTGCAAGGAAGGACAGAAGCGGGGAGCCGGTCTCGCTGTGCGCGCTGTGCGCGCCTCCTCAAGTACAGCCTGCGAATGCAGCCTCAAAACCCACAGCCAGCAAGTTGGCCGTAGCCCTACATGTCAGGCTATTTATGAGCTATTCCACTATTCGGCTCGGTGGAGTAGCGAAACTGAACCCACTTTGTTTCGCTTAGTAGTTTTACTGGATTCCAGATGTCCCTAATCAATTAACAGGATTACGTTCTCATTCGCCGAATGCAGAAACCCGGAGTTTTCGATTATGCATGGCACTGGAGATAGTTTTCCTCTATCTGCGTCCCGAGTAAAGGAATAGGTAGAGCAGGAGGCAAATCATTAGCGTATAAATGTTTTCGCGACACCTGATTCCACCTCATTAATTGAACAAATGTTGTGCGAAATACGAATTCGTTCAGTCAACTGGAAGTTCCTCGTCTATATGTACCAATCTTGGGCGTGAAATAAGACAAGTGATAATTGCTTGGGGTTGAACTTTTGTAGCGCGGTGAAGAAGGGGAGTGCTCAAGAGTATACACTCCCTGGTTTCCTAGAACTGGCCGTCGCATCAAACATGCCAAAATTGTCGTGCGAACACGTCTCTGTCGTGATAAATTTTATGGCGCAGCGGCAACTAACACCGGCGTGCTGCAGACACAGCGTGTACAGGCTTGCTCAAAGGTCGCCAGCTCCCGATCATAGTGGGCGCGGGCACAGTAAAGCCACCCACTGGCACAATTCGAAGTAGGAAGCCGTCGGACGGCAAAGATTTGCCATCAAAAAAGGCTGCGACCGCAGGAAGAAAGAACCAGCGTTTATCCGGATAAGCTGAGCATCTGTCCTCCTGCTGGCAGTTTTCTTCATGCGCATACGCATCCAAAGAAACAAGCATCAGCTGATATGGCCGACGTACTGTGAATCAATAAATTGAGATCATCCTAAGGGTAGATCATCCTGAAAATTTGTTTTGACCTCCTCCTCTCTACTCACATAAATTAGGCATCAGTTTTGCTCTTTTTACGCATGCAACTAGTCATTCTTGTCGTATTGGTGCCACTTACCTTGTTGCAACGTTGCTTACTAGCATGGCAGTTTTGAATTCCCTTTTGAAGTTTGGTTCAAGTTAGGTTTAAAGTCCCAAAATGACTCAGGCTATGAGGGACGCAGTAGTGAAGGGCTCCGAAAATTTAAACCACCTGGAGTTCTTCAACATGTATATACAATACACCGTACACGGGCCTCTAGAATATCGCCTCCATCGAAATTCGACCACAGCTGCCGGGATCGAACCCACGTCTTTCGGGTCAGTAGCCGAGCGCCTGTTGCAGCAGCAGCAGTAACAGCCAGTTGAAGCGTTTTCGAAAGAAACCAGTTTGTTGTAAGCAATAATCTTTCAGCCATTTCGAGTGGATGAAGAGAGAAGTATGCAAACTGTTTTTTTAAGACTATGTTTTACCTCTGAGCTGGACACTCGTCCCGGATGTGCTGCAGCGGCCCAATAAATGTAGCTGTGTTCACTCTGGGACCACTTTCCTTCATAATGGTCAGCAGGCACGATAGCGAATAAGATTTTGGATTCAAGCGTGCAGTAAACTGGACAAGGGTGGCTTGACTGGCTGTTTTGTATTGAGCGATGTGATTGCTGCGTAAAAAGAGCGCAGAAGCAAGAGAAGTGCATTTTAGCATCAAATGCTTTTAGCTACCATTCTCAGCATATTAAGGCTCACATTGACCGAACCTGAAGCCGAATATGTGAGAGAACCTGACACCGAACGTGAGGGTTAACTTATCCGAAATATTCTTAAACTTTACGTCCTAATGGTGTCCAGCAGGAGAAATCTGCCACGAACAGGACGGCAACCGAAGGCGACACAAAAAGATGGCGCCGTCCCCGCTTTCTTCCCTTTAAACAAGGCATGTTTTACTGTGAAGTAATGTTCTATCTACAAGAACTATTCAAGAAATCTTTATGCATCAACATTAAGCGCAGTTCGTATCAAGACACGCCCAGTTAGGAAAGCTCTAGAGCTACCACTAACTGAAATATGAACAAGCACTTCAGAAAGAAATATCAAATCTATCTCGAAAGAAGACACACCAAGGCAACAAAGCTCTAGTGTGGAGGCAAGGCTGAAAACATCACCAAAGAGTGCCATTCCGGTCTGACGTCCATCAGGGCATTCCTACACCTCCCCGAGGAAAATATTTGTGGATAACAGGAAATTTACTCTGCAACGCATTCACCATGCCGGTACATCGTGCGAATTTTGCTTGGCTGGGAGAAGCAACAAAAAAACTTACCTACGGGATAATCAACGTTTTCCAGAGGGGTAGCGCATCGTACAGTATCAACAGTCATTAATTCGTTTTCTGAATGCCCGGTGTAAGCCATCCCAGAACAGTATTCCGTCTATACAATTGATGAAGCAATGCTAAAAGATTTCTTTAACAATGCACGAGCGGGGGCTAGCTGGTGCTTCATACTGATGAAATCGCGCTAAAAGGCACAGAAAGACGAAAACACAGATGGACGAAGCGCGACGCGCTTCGTCCGTCTGTGTTTTCTTCTTTGCGTGCCTTTCAGCGCGATTTTATCAGGATTTCTTGAACATTACAGAGGCGACATTTTACTGAAGAAGCTAAAATTCTTTTTCTCTAGCCATGTTTCAGCCAGCAATGACTCATTGTGCAGATTATAAGAGGAGGCTTGCGTACACGGCGGCGTACTAAAGTACATCAAGTCCAGGCTGGCCAAAGTATAAAAAGTAAAACGTAGGCGTAGGAAAAAGCATAAAAGTTGATATTTGTACAACTGTCGGGAGAAAAACGAACCAGTAAAAAACGAGCATTAACACAAATGTCCATTAACCTCCAGAAACAAGGACGATAACAAATATTAGAAGAAACCATAAGAGTAGGCAAAGCGTGAACTAAATTCTCTTGCAAGAATGCAGGCGCTATCGGCATGAAGGGCCCCGATCATCTGGCTGCATGTGCACAAATGGTAGTGTCTCGCGTTGTTGGTTCGATATCGTCTTCATTCTCTTTCATCGGTTCGTTCTACAGCGCGCATATTTTCGAAGATAGATAAGAGAAAAACGATTTGTGATAAACAGAAAAGCGCAGTCGCCCGCGTTCTGCAGCGCGTTCTTACACCACTTCGTTTTCTCCGTATGTTGGCGCTCACGCGGATTGCTATACACCAAGAATGGCGAACGTAGCCGAGCGCGCTGTCGCTCGCTATGAAAAGCATAGAAAAGCGTCTGATGACGGAGGCCCCAGGACTTGAGTAGTGTTATTACCGTCTATGAGTCGTCCTAGATATACAGTTTCTTATTACTAGGGAGTTTTAGCAGGCCGGTTGTGCGGTCCGCTCTACAGCTGAATGGAGCGTGCGCTGAAGCGCGCATGCGCAGCACGCTCACCCGCTTGCGGATCAGCGAAG
Source organism: Amblyomma mixtum (assembly GCF_055824585.1). Taxonomy (NCBI): domain Eukaryota; kingdom Metazoa; phylum Arthropoda; class Arachnida; order Ixodida; family Ixodidae; genus Amblyomma; species Amblyomma mixtum. The sequence goes on along the minus strand of NC_143014.1, from coordinate 254,680,355 downwards.
TGTCGCCTCCATTCCGCTGGCGCGGTTGTTAGCTCAGCGTCGTGTCGTACGGAAACATCCCGGGCTTTCTGTGGTGGTATTCTCCCAGTGTCGCTTTTTGCGACATGTCGCATTCGCTCTTCGCTGATTGGCTCGAGCCGCGGTGGCGGCGGCGTGACGACACGGATCCGCCTTCCTGCTACGTCATCGTGACGTCGCCCCAATTTACTACGCTTAGTCGAACAACGGAGTGCGCTGAAATGATTCGCGCCGGCGATGGGCTACGAAATTGATACTAGACGCCATGGACCCCACTCTGCTTGCCTGGTTTTTGAGTTGCGAAGAAGAGTGGCGTGTCCGCGGACATCGCGACCAGTTTGCCTTGGCCGACGAATCTTGTCGGCGGCATTACCCGCTTTCGAAGAGCACAGTACTGTGGCTGCCGTCTGCTGAGCCGGACTGCTACTCGCCATGCGAACTTAGTTTGCACCGTCGTAAACAGATGACGAAGCAGACGTTGCCCGCTGCGACGAGATGGCCTTGGCAGCGCTTGCGCTCACATCTACATGACCCTTCAAGGCGTTTTAATGCACGTTAGTGCAACGAAACATGTCTGCACGAGCCAAAGAGGATTTAAAGCAATGTGCCGACTTTTACAAACCTACAACTCAACATTACAGAGTTTAAGTATTGCGGGCTTTGCGTAATTGCGTGCATAGCGGAATAGCGGGCCCAGAGTGCGCACGCGCAGAACGCTAATGGGGAAATAGCGTTAGGGCACGAATGCAATCGGCATTTGCAGCTTTCGCGCCCTCAGTGTAAAAACATGGCGGCGTCCTTCCAAGCGAGAGCCGCCAGCTTCAGCCAATTTAGCAGTCCTTGCGCTTCCGGTCGGCATGTTCACCGGCAACTACTGGTGTTGTTGCTTTTCGCTATGACTTACCTTGCTTCGACGATAAAGTTTAAGCTGCATTTCAGCGTAGTTTTTGAGATACGCTCTCGATTCTGGAGCGCGCAAGCCTAATGAGACCTCCACCTAGAATGCTACCGTCTGCAACTGCGCGAAACGCAGCCGAAACCTAGCACAACCGTCCGAAACGACACAAAATAGGTTTGGAGCTTTTTCGCGGTGTTTTATAGACTTAAATGAAGCAAAGAGAGTTTATATTCAATTTGTAAATGTTTTTTGAACATTAGACGTCTTGTGATGGCAAATATTCTTGCTATCAAAGATACGAAACTACTGCTGCTAGTGAATCAGCAGTGGTAAATTGTCGCTTCTCGGAGTGAATGAAAGCACCGCCGACGAAAATGCCGGCGGCGTTTTGCGTTTCTTCGAGCAACTGTACGCACTTTTTTAGGCCCCGCCCTAATGCGACATGTCGCAAAAGGCGACACCGGGAGAATACCACCCCTGGTTAGTTAAAGATGGCAGCCTCCGGCTCAGCAGTCGTGTCTCAGAGCGCTTCCAAATTTGACTGACTAAGCGCTCATTTCCCAGACTACAGTCGTCGAAAGCGCTTCAAAATCGACAGGAATCCCTGTTTGGAGTGCGACGTACCTACTGTGCATCCTTTAGAGCATGTGCACATAAGTAAACGCGGAAGACAAAGCCGTGGTCGCAGTGTAGAGCGATTCGGCGTTGCGCTCGGTGAAGAACCGCGTAGACCCCCATGCAGGCTGTTTTCGGCAGGCTATGTTCGGCAGGATGCAAAGTTTATTTTGCCATTGAGTTGATGTTTGTCCATTTATCTCCAGTTTAGTCTCAAGAGTCTGAATTGTTGCTGGGCGGAGGGTAGGAAGCAGGAAAAACACTAAGTGAAAGCGGCCACTCGCATGAATAACGCAGTGCAGCACTGGTCTGTATGGATCAAACTGCCCATGCAAATGTCGTTTTCTTTAATTCAGCTGCGCTATCCGGTGTCCAACTACGCATTCTCATTGAACACCGATAAAGTAAAGCGAAAGACTGGGCTAGTTGGTTTGCCTTAATTAACAAGCAGCACACTAGAAAAAACAGGCAGAAAGAAAGTACCAATGAAGTACTAGAGAAGCAGCAGTAAAAAGATCAGACCTAGGAGACAAATTTTGATTCTGTTTGTCAAACCGGCTCTTTGTTTTTGCCAGATGTCACTACAAGTCTAAACCACTGCGCTTAGCCGTACCAATGGGGTGGTTTGCTGAAACATGCTCGCTGCACCTTCATTCCGCTTATGCTCAGAGGGTCAGCGTGACTGGAGCGGACAGCAGAATCGGTAAGCTAAAACTCTCTATGCGGCCCTGCATTTCTTCGATGAAGGACGCCGAGGTATGACGGGAAGATAGGGGCTTTGGATCGACATCTGGTGTCTTGTTGTCTGTGCTACGGATTGCATTTCTTCGTCTTTCAGCTTTGTTTTAACGCATGAGCGTTAAAGGTTCCGTGTCGCAGAAAAACCGTTGGCATTACAGAGTTATAAGAGAGATATAGCATATCGTTACCGTGTTTACGTTACCGTTTACCGGGCTCGGTTACCGTTTACCGGGCTCGGCTGGCGACATCTGCGCATGCGCGCCCATTAGCGGGCCGGTAACACTCTACGGAATCTCTCTATCGTTGCTGAGAGAGCGTAGTTAGCGTTCGCTTGTAAACAAACATGGCGGCGCCCGGCTCGCCCGCTTCGGAATAAATGCATGTCACCGCCGGATTCTTTGATGCGATAGCTCACTCAAATGGTAGCGGTTCGCTTTTATTTCGCATACTCTCACCAATACGTCGAGGTTTAAGTGACAACTAGCCCATGTTGTTGAGATAATTCAGCGATTTTCGAGACGTTAAGCCTAGCTATCCGCAAACGTTGCCAAAGTAGCAAAAACGACACCGTAGTTTTTGGGCGAGCTTAAACATTTTCTTCTTTTTTCATAGTTTTCTTCCTTCAAAAACAACAAAAATTCCTGTAATGCTTGTCGCATTCACCATTAAATTCAGAAAAAAAAAGTTTATCCAGTTCAGAGTTCAACCGCTTTGACTTACTCTCACCAGATGGCGCCACTATGTTTACATCGAAATCATTCATACAAACATCCAAAGAAGCGACGCTTCGCGCGGCAAAGAGATGTACCTGCATTTTTTACAGCGTTCGCAACGCAGTAAGCGCAGCGTACGCAAGGCTAGTGCGTAATGCTGGGGCGTGTGCCATCATCATCATTCGTTTTCGCCTTACGGCAACCTGTTACGGGAAAGACGGTATGCTAAAACGTCTTCTAGCGTGCGCAGCGCTAACCGGAAAGTCCGGCGTCCGGTAACACGGTAAACGGTAACGTAAACACGGCAACGATATGCTATATCTCTCTATAGTATATTCTTACCGTGTTTACGTTACCGCTTACCGTGTTGACGGACGCCGTACTTCTTGATTAGCGTTGCAGACACTAGAAGACGTTTTAGCATATATCGTCACGGTGTTTACGTTACCGTTTACCAGGCTCGGCTCGCGACATCTGCGCATGCGCGCCCATTACCGGACCGGTAACACTTTACGGAATCTCTTTAGCGTTGCGGAGAGACTTAGCGTTCGCCTGTAAACAAACATGGCGGCGCCCTGCTCGCCCGCTTCGGAATAAATGCATGTCGCTGCTGGATTCTTTGATGCGATAGCTCACTTAAATGGTAGCGGTTCGCTTTTATTTCGCATACTCTCACCCATACGTCGAGTTTTAAGTGACGACTAGCCCATGTTGTTGAGATAATTCAGCGATTTTCGAGACGTTAAGTCTAGCCGTCCGCGTACGTACCCAAAGCAGCAACGACAGCACTGTAGTTTTTGTACCAGCTTTAACATTTTCCTCTTTGTTTAATAGTTTTCTTCCTTCAAAAACAAAAAAATCCTGTAATGCTTGTCATATTCACCACTAAATTTAGAAAAAAAAGTTTTTTTCAGTCCAGAATTTAAGCGCTTTGACGTACTCTAACCAGATAGCGCCTCTATGTTTACATCCAAATCATGCATCCAAACATTAGGCACTATACAAACATCCAAGGAAGCGACGCTTCGCTCGGCAAACGAAGGCGATGTAGCTACGTTTTTTACAGCGTTCGCAACGCGGTTAGCGCAGCGTACGCAGGCTTACGGCGTCCTGTGTAATAATATTGTCTACCGGCCAGGGAATTTATAAATCCGCTGAGCCGGCCATTAGCAGAAAAGTAGCGTGCACGTTGTTATATGCACAGAAAAAGATTATCAGGCTGCGTGTAGCATCTCACTGCAAAGAAATTCTTGCACTGCATGCGCATTTTTGTTTGTAATTAATGCTGGGGCGTCTGCCGTCATCATCATTCGATGATGATGACGTTCCCATTTTCTACGAAGCAAAAATCTCTATTTACATTTCTGAAGCGCCGATATAGCAGGGATGAATTGATTTCGGCGAATGTATTAGGCAAGCAGTTTGTATTACTCAGAATCCATAGCACCGGTGACCCCATCAGGGCTGGGATAATGCGTCAGTCCTATTCACATTCTGTTCTTTCCCGCTCTTTGGTATTGGCGAAAGCACTGTCGCGCTCTTATTGTCATTAAGATTACCTGTTCGGCGTGACGAGTGATAGCGATAGAATAAAATCAACTGAAAAGCATTCTGTGTGTTACTGGTCCGATTACCCTGTGTAAAGGTTATCCTCCATTCAGTGTTGATTTTTTGAACGAGCTATTTAGTTCCTAATGATCCTTTAGCTCTACCACGTTTATGCGAGGAAACAAACAGGGTGTATAAAGCTCATGATGTTCAATACGTACCGAGCCAAAAATTACGAATTTCACTCCGCAGTATTCCTGTTGAACCAAAGCAGATATCAGGTCACCCATGTAGTTTTTATTTGTGAATGTTGCAATGTTATACTCCACAATTATGCGAAGGGCTTTGCGCGAAATGAATATACAAAGAGCGGAATTCTTTCAAGTGTGCATATGCACTCGCTGCTGCCAGATATCGCATCCTTTAATATTTTGCTTTCTTACAGAGCCTTCCTGGAGACTAATTTCCTCTACTACTTCTACCCATTCTATCAAGCCGTGTGCTACTTCACGGGGTGCATAACATTCATCGCCGTTGTCAGTTCGAAGACAAGAAAGATACCTGAGGTGAAAATATTAGAATTTTTTTCTGAAGCTCTGACAGGGGGCAATGTGCCGGATTGAGCTCTAGTTTTCCCAATTTGTACGTAAAAAATGGGTTCACGAGCTAGATTATGGCTATATTAGTCTACTGCAAGCATTAGGCCGACAAAGAATTATTCGACGCACAGGCTGTCGAATTATGTGTACGGCTGCCATGCTTGGGGATGTCGTCTTGAAGTTGTAGCTGGAAGTAAAGATAAGTGACAGGTATTTTGGTGTAGAGGATTGCATTGTGATCTGATAGGAAGGTCATCAGTTGTGGACGTCGTCTTGAAGTTGTAACTAAAAGTAGAAATATGTGACCGGTATTTTGGTGTAGAGGATTGCATTGCGATCTGATAGGAGGGCCATCATTTGGACGGGACGTAATCGTTCAAAAAATCTTCGGAAAATAGGTGTTACATGCTTTGCAGACGGAACTACTTATTATGCTCTCCGCCGCAGCTTAGGGGAAGCCTTTAATTGAACGAGAATTTCTGCGATGACCGTGCGCCGAAACATACAGAAATTAATGCCATGAAAATTTTATGATATTCTTGGCCTTTGACGCTGACGTGTCAGACTATGACATAGACGTGCCGAATAAAATCACTTCATCTCAGCCATGTAAAGAAGTCTCCCGATGCCCATTTCCGCACTGAAAGCGCCATGGATGTGCCAGCTTGCCAACTCCCGTCTAGCTGACCCAAGTAATTTAATCTCTGTTTCCGTTCGGGCACTACATGTGTCTAGCTGTAGTGGCGTTTTGTGCTGTAGCCAAATGCACGCTGACAGCAGAGTGGTCTTCTATATGACAACATTTCTCAATCTCAGTTACAGCAATGTGTACACATTCTTGTAGTTTGCCATAAAGCACACATAAGGCTTCTGTAATACAACCGCCGCATCACCCGCCTACACAGTCACGGTGAACACAACTGGGTAAGTACAGGGGGCTTGTCATGGCGGTTCACAGGGCATGCACTCAATTCGATGTGAAGTAATATGCTCCTTCTGATAAGCATTCGAAGTTCGAGGCGCGCTTTCTTACTGGCAAATTTAGAACACTTTTCGAAATTTACCACAATAAACCTTCATCAAAGATGTCCAAGGCACATCTCATTGAAGTAGCGTACGGATATGCAAGGTTATCCCTGAGAGATATACGAAAGACGACTAAATAGTCCTGAATGAGGCGTCTGCGGTATCATGTGCTTCCAAGGGGTATCTAATTGTCCATACAAGGTATCTCCTGGATATGCTTGTCTGTAACTTTCGCACTGGGGAAACGTCACGCCTTCATGTTTTGTGGCACTACTTTTCCATCCAATTACGCGGTGTGCATGCTGAGTGCAATGCGCTACAAGTATTTAAGCATAAATAAAGATCCCCCCCCCCCCCGGTACATGTTGTTTTCCCTTTGATGTTGAGGACAGCTCAATATCAACGCTTCACAATAGCAATCTTGCCTTATCTAACCGACAGCTGTCTCCCATTTTCCGTGAAGCAATGTCTGAAGTCAGAAATCAGAATTTTTGCATTGTGTCCACGTGGGCCCGTTCATTCGTTGTGAAAACTCGATAAAGCGCGACTTCATTGTCTGCGATGCTGCGTACTCAGTAACAGGTGCGACTGCGAAACCTTTGTTTGGCGAGAGCGAAGGATAAGTCGGGGCAAAAGTAAATGGATCAAGGGAGCTTTTGGAAACGCTTCGTACATAAGCAGCAGCTGTAGCCGAACAGGCTGGTCGAAAGAGTTTTAGGACAAACTGCTTACCGGCGTGTCGTGTCCGGTCGCTGTGTTGAATGCAGCGAAAGACGCACACGGTACTTTTAGACTTCGTTTATTTAAAGCCGATGAGGGTGCGACCAGCGTCGACCGAGGCAGGAGCCGAACTGGCCGCCCGAAGAAAGGAGGGAGTGGAGAAGCGTCCACGGCAGGGAGTGGCTTCCCAGAACAGGAGGAGGGTGCGGGGGCGCACCGTGGGGGGGCATCCGGCGACAGCGTGCGACGAGGGGCAAGCGGTCGTTAGGAGGGGATGCGAGTGGTCGTTAGGAGGAGGATTGAGTGGTCGTTAGGAGGAGGATGCGAACTGTCGTTAGGAGGGGAATGCGAGTGGTCGTTAGGAGGGGGCGCACACACACAAAAGCAATAAGGGGACACAACACTTCCTTCCCCCTTAGAAAGTTGCCTGGTATCGTGCAGGGGGTCGGCGCTCACGCGTGGAGGCGCGCTGGCTTTGTGCGCTCGGGGGAGAAACACTTGTAGGCTGGCTGTTGTTCGCTGTGTCTCCTAGGTCTGTCCTGGGCGAAGTCTCTTCTTCCGGGAAGAGGTGCCAGGCTATGTGGGAAGACGGTGCACGTGTTCTCTCCGCTGGCGGACAGCTCTCAGACGGCGTCGTAAATCTACGCAGCTGGTTGAGATGTCGGCGTGCTACTGTGCCATGTATGTTGACGAGCCAAGAGCGCAGGCCTATGCGTCTGACAATTGTAGCTTCCTCCCAGCGTGGCTTTTTCAGAAACTGTCGGGCGAGGACGCTCTGCCCCTCATTAAGCGTGCCGCAGCGCGGAATTGCTTTTTCTTCCCGGAACGTCTCTGCCTTTGGCTCGGGGAGGATGGCTGTGAGCTGGGTTCGCATTTCACGCTCGAACATCATTTTCGAGGGGGTCTCGCCTGTTGTGCTCTGAACCGTCGTGTGCTGCTTGAAGAGAAAGCGCGCAAGGCGGCGCTGCAGCGAGCCTGTCTGATCTCTTTCAAGGGCGCGTTTTAGCTCGGCTACGTAGCGCTCGGCTTGTCCGTTTGTCGCTGGGTGGTAGGGGGCCGATGTAACTGATGAGATCCCGTTGTCGCGATAAAACTTGAGGATCTCCGCAGACACAAACGGTGTTCCGTTGTCCGACACTACCTTGCGCGGCAGGCCGAACGTTGCAAATAGTGATCGGAGGTTGTCAATGACTGCTGCCGAAGTCGTCTGTCCCATTTGCCTTATCTCAAGCCACTTTGTGTAGGCATCTACGACCACAAGGAAAGTGCAGCCCTCAATTGGTCCTGCAAAATCAATGTGCAGTGTGTGCCATGGTGTGTCTGGCTTTTCCCATTCTGGGACAGGAGCTTTCGGCGGGGCGCTCCGGCTGCTCTGGCAAGGCTTGCATTCTCGCACCACTGTTTCGATGTCGTTGTCAATGCCAGGCCACCACATGTAGCTTCTGGCACACTTTTTCATTGCAACGATGCCCCGATGTCCGGCGTGGATGAGAGACATAGCTTGTGCGCGTAGTTCTCTCGGCATCACAACTCGGGACCCAAATATGATGCAGCCGCGATGGGTGCTCAACTCTGTAGCTCGCCTGCGGTAAGCGTCGAAGTTGTCCCCTTTGAGTTTATGCACGTTGCCTTGTTGAACAGCTGTGTAAACTAGCCGGAGAGCTGCGCACTTCTGCGTAGATGCTGCAACTGTGCCTGCTGTAAGCGGAGGTTCTGGCAGTGCTTCGAACATCAGAACGTCTCCTGGTGGAAATGGTTCGTCAACAGTTGCGTCTAGTGGCAGACGGCTTAGCGCATCGGCGTTTTGATGTTTACTCCCATTGCGGTAGACCAGAGCGTAGTCGTACGCTGAGAGTTTGATGGAATGCTGCGTCGGCTCGATGACACCTTGCTGCTCCAGTTTGTCCAACTCTTTTTCAACTGAATCTCGGAGAGCAAACGGCACCGGCCTGGCCTTCAGAAATTTGGGTTGCGCGTTGTCCAACAACTCCAGTGTGACCGGGGGCCCTTCGTTTCCTGGAATCTCTTCCGAGAATACTCTTTCGTATTTCTCTTGCAGTTGCTCAACCATGTTCTGGCTCGGCGTCTGGTGTATGCCGCATATCATCACGCCTAGTGGAGAAAACCAGTTTCTCCCTAGAAGGCTTGATCCTGTGCCCTTCACAACAAGCAGAGGTAGCGTATGGGTCTGGCCGTTGTAGTTAACCTGCACGTTGGCAGAGCCCAATAGTGGCAGATTCTGTCCTGACCACGTTCGCAGGTGCGTGTCGTCTTGTTGCAGGGCTGGTGCGTCAGATGGCCATGAAGTTCGGAACGTGTCCTCACTGATCAGAGTACAGGCTGCGCCGGAGTCCACCTCGAACTTAATCAGCTGGTGATGTACGCTTACTTCTGTAAAAATCTTCGGTCGCGTGCCGAGATTCATGGTGTTCAGGTCGTACAACACAGATGGTGTTGCTGATGTTGTTCCATGGAGATCAGATAGCGGCGTATTCTCTGAGGCGTTGACGCTGTGATTAGGCTGGGAAGGTGACTTTATCTTGGCAAGTCTCCGTTTCGTAATGCATGCTCTTTCGATATGCCCTCGCTTGTGGCAAAAATTACACGTGGCTGACTGGAATCGACATCCCTGGGGGTTGTGTTGGTCGTCACACCGCCAGCAGCGTTGTGCCTTTTTGACCGATTTAACAACAACAGAAGGCTTGCGCACCTGGTTGCTTGTCTGGTGTACCGGCTCGGTGTTCCGGCGAATCCCTCTCTGCTGGTGACCGGCGCTCTCCGCTCGAACGGCGATGTCGTAAGCTTTGCTGAATGTGAGGTCCTTCTCAGCGAACAGGCGCTGCTGCAGTGACTCGTCACTCAGTCCGCACACAAATCTGTCGCGTAACATCACGTCCAAGGGAAGCATGGTGGTGTTAGCAGAAGAAGCTGCGTCTCCCTCCTGCCCGGTAGCTGTTGTCGACAGCGTTCCAAAATTGCAGTCGGCAACGAGCTTCTTGAGCGCGGCTACGTAGGCGCTCACAGTTTCTCCTCCCAGTTGATCTCGTCGTTGGAAGCGAGCCCGGCTGTAGACCTCGGATGGCCTTGGGTCGTAGTGCTTTTGCAGCGCTTTTACGATGTCGTCGTAAGACACTGCCGCTGGTGTGCTTGGCTGAATAAGGGCGCAGACAGTATCGTAGGTCTGCTCCCCGCACAGCGTCAGCAGGTTGGCCCTCTTCAAGGCTGGGTCTGTGATGTTGTTAGCTTCAAAGTAGAACTGAAGGCGTCCAACCCACGATGACCACGATGAGCCGTTGAACTCTGGTATCTGATTGGGAAACCCTCGCGTAGCCATGGCTTGTCAATAGCGTTGCGTAGCGCGGGTCGAATCCACTTTCTCGTCGCCACTGTCGTGTCCGGTCGCTGTGTTGAATGCAGCGAAAGACGCACACGGTACTTTTAGACTTCGTTTATTTAAAGCCGATGAGGGTGCGACCAGCGTCGACCGAGGCAGGAGCCGAACTGGCCGCCCGAAGAAAGGAGGGAGTGGAGAAGCGTCCACGGCAGGGAGTGGCTTCCCAGAACAGGAGGAGGGTGCGGGGGCGCACCGTGGGGGGGCATCCGGCGACAGCGTGCGACGAGGGGCAAGCGGTCGTTAGGAGGGGATGCGAGTGGTCGTTAGGAGGAGGATTGAGTGGTCGTTAGGAGGAGGATGCGAACTGTCGTTAGGAGGGGAATGCGAGTGGTCGTTAGGAGGGGGCGCACACACACAAAAGCAATAAGGGGACACAACACGGCGCCACCTAGACAGGCCTGGAGGAAAGGCCGCGCTGGACGCGCGTATGCGCGCTCTCAGATGCGGCATCTCTCCAGGCTCTCCTGGTTGCGGCAATCATGACCGCCTAGATTGTGCAACTCCGTCGCTCGTCAAATGGCGACGATGCACATAACGCGGTGCCTACTGGCCGAGGCGTTATGCCCTGCATAACATAGCCTCCGTATCCGTATAGCGCATGGGCCGCCGTTAACAGCCCTTACGGTTGACAGTGTTGCCTACCGCTCTCGGTCTAAGCGTCGTTTCAGTTCATCTGCTTCGGCAACTCTCGTGATTTTGCGTTGCCCCCGCATAGAACGACCGACAACGCCGTCGTTAAGAGAATTACGTTTAGCGGCCCATGATGCGGTTCCCTGAGCCAGCAGTCGCTTGGCCTTCCGACATTGAGCCGGAGTAATTCTGTATCGTCAGTGGCGTCACGTTACTGTAACGTAGTTTTGGGGCGCTGGGACGCGGCTATCCAAGCGCTAACAAAAACCGATAGCGTTGACGTCTCAGGTTTCGCGCTGTGGGTCGCAGCACAGCCCGCCGTTTCTAGGCGCTCCCGGTTTGGCAGCCAGGACGATCAAAAGCTAAATGCTGTTGAATTGACTGAGCGACGAAGCCTTGTCGCATTTGTTTATTGCCTGCGGCTGGATCCGAAGACAGCAGCTACTCTTCGGCGCCTGCGGATGCAGCAGAGCGTATGAGTAGCTGACTGTCGTTGGAGTGTGAGGCGACTGCGATTCATTCGAATGGCTTCCTTTCCCCCAACGATGCAATAAATCTTATGTGTCTCTTTCGAACGAAGTGGATTTCATCGGACGAAGGCTTTATCGAGGTTGTGATGGCAAGCAATATTTTTGGTCAGAGCACTGACAACAGTGACATGACAAAACTTGCTCGGCGTCGCGGAATGAAAATCTCGTGTCGACTCATTTCAGGCCTAATTTTTTTTACTCCATTTCTCCTGTTCGTTAACAGTAGCAGCTCACCAAGGCAGGATTGCGAGCTCTTTCTCATGGCTAGTAGTGCAAGATGCCCAAACAACCCAGTTTTTGTAACCTGTGGCTCTGATGAGTATACACCAGGTTTTACAACATCATACGCTTATATAAATCAATATTGCAGTTTATTACAAACTGCCCTTTCAAGAAGGCCATACAGGGTGTTCCACTTAAGGCTTTCTGAAGTTCTTAAAGGTAGGCTTTTTGAGTTAGAAGGGCGCTTTTTCCATATAGCTTTGTCGGCTTACCATCAGAATACTGCTAAGACATGGTCATTAGCAGGCGGGTTCACTAATATTGAATAGTTAACTTTTTCACTATCACAGTTAGGCACCTTATTTATTGAAGGGCGTGTAGCCTGCCGTAATTAATACTCATATCATTTTTGCTCTCGTCGCCGTGGCTGAACAAATTTGGGTCATTTCTTGCGCCATTCGAAAATCGCGCGCCTGCGAAGAGCGAACAGCGACTCAGCGACGTCCGTCCGATGGCGTCACGCCGTGGCGCCATTTGATGGACGTCGTGGTTCGCTCTCCGCAGGCGCAGCGAAGGTAATGTCGCTATGTAGATGCTGAAAATTGATTTCTATTTTACTTACGATGGTCGCTACACGCCCCTGAGTAAATAAGGAGTCTAACGCTAATAGTTAAAAAGTTTACTGTTCAGTGTTAGTTAACTGAGATGCTAATTAACATGTCAGTTGCATTTGGATGCACTACACTGATGACAGTACTGTGCCAAAAAATCCCTCTTCCAACTTAAAAAGCATATTTTTAGGGGCTGCAGAACGTCTTAGATGAAATACCCTGACTAATATCACGCTGCGTACGTATCAGAATAATTGCGTACTTTGATGGGCTGCATTCCGCACCACTGCGGGCTTTACTTCAGACCTCCGCTGTCTGTTACTGTGTTATGTTCAATATGGATGTAACCTGAGCGGCTCCGCCTTTCGACTGAATCAGGCGTAGTTTTTTTTTATGCGATGTTTATTGCCTCAGGGCATAAAACGGCATGTAATGATAAATGAGGATGCCTAAATAAATGAGTAAAGGTTCGCTGATCTAATGAAATCGAGCAGTGAACGATGATGAGGTCCTTGTGTCCAAGCGGTGTGTGAAGCACTGTTATCGGGCGAAAGACCCGCTGCCGCCAGGTGCCGAATTCTTGTAGGCTTCAGCGCCGGGCAAACCCACAGCAGGTGGTGAATGTCGGCCTCAAGATTTCTGTTCTTGCAGACTGGACACCCGGTTAACAATGGTTAACCCGTAAAGGCGACAGTGGCTTACTTATGCGCCGCGTGGGCAGAGAACGCCGAGAACTCTCCACGTAACCCAGATGCACACAGCGACCTGAGGTTAATGCAATAAAATAACGCCAAACGAGGCCGTGAACGAAGCGCGGCCTTACGCCTCCCAACCGTGGATTAAGAGCATGTCCTCAAAGCTGATAATCTGAAAAAAGAAACTAAACGTGCACTTGAACAGATTGCATAGCCTAGTTTCTGAAGGCTGGCAGTAGATAATTTCGTGTGGGAACCAGATTCAGAGGCCACCCTGCGCAATTAGTCCAATAAAGTTTTTAAATAAATACACGCTTGAACTGCACATTTTGTGTACGGCTGCGTAAACAACTATTGTATGCCTCCTTCCATATGAAGGAAATGGTCTCAAATCTTCTTTAAGTGTAGGAGTTTTACGTAATACGTAAAACTGCCACCAGTAGAAATGCGCTTGCTGAAGAGAAGACTAAGAGAATGAGAAGAGAAAACTCCAGTTCGAAACACGGCGAATTTATTATAGCGGTCTCAAATGCATTCAACAGGCAATTTTTAGGAATGAAGTAATGGTCTTCAAATTGTTGCACGGACGACAAAAACCACGGTTTTCTTTCCGCGTTGTCGAGTTGTACAACACGATTCCATTGCGCAAGATTACAGAGATCAGCTATGCTTTTTACACAAAGGGAGAAAATGATTCAAGGATAGAATGCACTTTTACGCAACCAATTTCTCTTCAGCCGTTGCAGGCCGCAGGGTGGTGCGTAGCCGTCGCCAGCGGGATGTGCTGCATCTTTATGAAGACGACGTGGTACCGCACCAGCGACCCCTCAACCGAGTTCGGGAAACTATCAGCAGCGTTCTTCGACCGCATCCTGTGGTCCGTTTTCTTGGCCTGGATCACCCTCTCCTGTGCCACGGGACGAGGAGGTATTCAGACTGGATAGCATCCCGCGAATGAAGGGGTGAAAGCATACTTAATGGAAACTATGGAGACAGGAAATGTCACCTTACTTCAGCGAGAATAAAGAAAAAAAAACTTGCGGTGCTGGCAAGGGAAGGCACGCTATAATGGGAGCGGGAGGGGAGGCGGCAATCTGTATGCATAAGCAGAAGTCATACTTTCATATCTGAAGTCAAATGTTAAAAAAGACAATTAAGTGGCCGTGACAAGGGAATGTCTATTATCATACGAGCTAACCTCCTAAATAACCATGCTAAGTCAAATGCATAGTCATATAGTCATGTAGTCTCATATAGTCGAAGAGACAACAAGCGTTATTTTAAAAAAGACCGGCAACATTCTTCGCCTTGACAAATGCCAGTGCCTGTGTAGTGAGTCTGCCCATGGCAGCAATTAGGCCCATGTTTTCTTTGCTGCATTTTCACCCTAAAGTGAACCTCCACGTTAAGAGCCGTTTCATAAATTTCTAAAAGTCCTACACTCTCTCTGTCAGGTGAAACGACCTGCTACGTCTCTGTCTTGAGGAAAAGTGATGCATTTGTCTTAGGGTATCCCGGAACACCCAATAATCCGAAAAACATATTCGACTCTAGTATTGCCTTCATTATCCGGACATCAATATACGAAAGTGAAAGAGATAAAATTGTTACAGTGCGTATACGTATCCATATTCATGACCATATTGCATGCTTTCAGGTTGCATGCGAAGTCATGTCGTGTGCCTGGCATCTGTACTGACGCTCTCTCTTTAGCCGTACTTTTAACTTCTGCATTGGCAACTATATATCAGGCTCATGCTAATCCCTTATGCCAATAAAATGACCTTCTTTTGGGATGCTTATATTCACAAGGCGACCTGAATGTTAGGCGCAATACAAACTGACTGCTTTTTAATGCCTTGCTGTGGGCGGTGTTTATCAGTGCTTACCAGCGAGCACCAGCGCAGCCACCGCTGTGGCCCACAAGACGCTATTCTTGAATCATGGCTGCCTAAAACTTTTCAGCTAAGTCACCTCACGATTTCTGCGGCTATATTACCTTAACCTTTGCAGCCACTAACAATGACAGCGCCCTGGGTGATATATTGCTTGAGCAAGCTTGGCGGTGTCTCCTGCCGCACATGTCACTTTGGGGCATGGAAGATTACTAAGTTGTTTACTTCATGTGTCAGTGTGTCAACTACATGAGCTTGGCCACCAAGATGAAATTACAAGGAGAGCCCAGCGCTCGACGGAATAGAAACGTTGTGCTCCTGCATGAGCGAGATTGCCACCTCAGGCTAGAATTCAGATTATTTGTAGAATGGTGAGGGCATAGGTGTAATAACACGCAATCCTCATTAGAATGTGCCGCTCAAAACGCCCCAGGATCGCCAGGAGTATTGCCACTATAGCCAAGACCCGCCACCGTCGCTCTGTGAGGCTTAGGCGGCCTGCTATTCAGTGCGCCATCGCAGAGTCCCATCCCGACCACTGGAGCACCATCGCGATGAGGATGAAATTAAAAAAAAATCCTGTCGATTGGGGTAATTAGGCCAAATGGGGATATGTGCACTAGCACGACGTCAGTTGTCGGTTGGAACTAGGACCCACTAGGTGCTAGGCTAAAGCCTAATTACCACCCCAGCTTCTTCCGTTTAGCTATTGTGAAAATATCATTCCAATTTCGTTCTCCACCTGACTGCTGCCGCTCATTCCACTTAACTCGGTACGCTGAGGGGTTGTGCCACCTAATTAGCGTCTCAGGTTCTCATCTGGTTACCACCGGCTCCACTTTGCCAAGTAAGCCACCCGGTGGGCAGGTGAGCAGTGGCGCAGTTGCACAGGGCAGTTGCTATGGCAGGTGTTGCCATCGGTGGGACTTGAGTTACTTGGTTTGGGTTGCGACCCAGGTTGCTCTCCACGAGCAGCCTCTCACTATTAAATGGGCTGCCGCCAGACACAGTGGACAGGTTGCCCACCACCCAGTGCGCAAGTAAGCAGTCTGCCACAAACCACAAAACCGGCTTCATTCAAAGAGACAGACAAACACACAATGCCCAAATGTGGGGAATATCCGCGACAAGTGCTAGCGCACTAAAAAAATGCCCGTACCCTGTGCAGTCTGAAGGCTAGTTCAAGAACTTAAGGTGTTCGAAATTACTCCAGAGCCCTCCACTACGGCGTTTCGTAAAGGTTTCGGGACGTTAAACACCGCGCAGAAAACCGTCACTATAGCTAGAGCATTACAAAAACCTCGCTTCTTTTCGTTTGCTTCCTTCTGCCAGTATGAAGCATACTGGTAGGAGAGCAGAGCTTCGGGTCATTTGGTGAAACATTCCGAAGGGAGCGTGACCGTGGAGGGCGTAAGGAAGGGTGCAGACGGGACGAGCACCGCTATGAAATTTAGCACTTTCTGCTAGTAGCGTTCATCCTGTCTCCACGCTTCTTTCCATCTATACCTCACGCCGAAATAACCTGCCTTCGACGCATTTAAACCTGACCGGAAGATGGGATCGTTCAACAGAGTCTAACGGTAGTCGTTCCGTATGACCATAGAAGTCTTTGGGTCCTGCTGAACTTTTACTACAGTAAGATACAACTTAAAAATACAGCAGTTGCTAACACTACACCACGGTCCGCGGCGTCTTCTATTACTCCGCTAGGCAATCGGAACTGCAAACGAAATCAGCTTTTTAATTTTTGACTATATCAAACAATCCACGCTTCAAAATGCTAGACGTCATAATTTTTCCCGTGTGATAAGCTTCTTGTTTACGTAGCAAGAAACGTATCAGCAGCGTATTGCTTTTTCGTCGTGGAGGAATTCTGTGCGCGGAGGCTGAAAGTGGGAGAAGCTTCACTGCAGGCTTAAGCCACGGCACTGCTCACGAAATGCCTCGCCACTCACCGTTCCTGCTGTTCCAGGTGCTGGTGCTCACCGGCTATCACCTGCCTGTTTCACCGACTTGCCGACCGGTTCCGCAATCTTGCGGCGCTAGCTGGTTTCTGGACGACTGCGGCTGCTCATCCGATCATCTGTGCGCACCCCTGCCGATTTTGGACACTTTCCACGGTCGGGCCTGGCAACATGCTACATTATCAGCTGACGAGGACACCTACATAAAGCACTCGGATTTCACCGCCCCCTTGGGCCACGGCACTGCTCACGAAATGCCTCGCCACTCACCGTTCCTGCTGTTCCAGGTTGGTTATTACGAGTGTTCTTGTTACCGTGATGATGATGTCTGTCTTGTAGCAGTGTCGTGGCCACCCCATATTCTGAAACGTTTCCGCTCGGCGGCAGTGTACATTTGGCGCATTTTGGTCCTGGGTGGGGACGTTGAAACAAACCCAGGCCCTATGACGAAGGGCCAAGAAGAAAAGCTCGAACTGGTATATGAAACTGTTCAAAGGCTTGAGATGAACCACACGAATATCCTCGAAAGTGTTAACAAGATTCTTACAATTCATATTGGCTTGCAAAATGAAATGAAGACTTTAAACGATCGTGTGCATGAACTTGAACTTAAAATCGAGTCTATTCCAGTTCTTCAAAGTGACTTACTGTCTTTAGCTACCCGTGTGCAGGAACTGGAACTTAAAAAACAGTCAGTGCCTACCACAGTATCTGCCACGAGTTGTACACACGATGTATCCAACATTCAAGTAAAACTTGAAGACCTGGAAAATCGTTCCCGCCGGTCAAACATTCTTTTTTATGGTGTTCAGGACACTGATGAGTCTGAAACTTGGGAAGACTCTGAGCGTCTTGTGAACGAATTCTGTTCTAGCAAACTTGGTATCACGTTGTCTTCCTTAGCCCGTGCTCACCGCATAGGCCGTTTTTCTCAGGAAAAAAAGAGACCCATTATTGCAAAGCTGTTCAACGAAAAAGAAGTCGAAACACTTATGAGTAAGGGCTATAAACTCAAAAATACCGATTTCAGCATTTCGCGAGATTACTCGAAAACGGTTCGTGAGAAGCGCAGCCAACTGTGGAAGTATGCCAAATCAGTAAAAAAAGAAGGTGACAAGGTCCGTTTGTCTTTTGATAAACTGCTTATCAATGGTGTCTCGTATTTCTGGGATGATCAAACCAGTAGCGCAGTGCGCGTGTCCCTTGCCTGACGCATCCCTTCCAGTTCTCGTAAAGTGGCTGGCAAACCACCCGGGCGGCCAAACGCGCAGCGTTGCTCCAATTACGATGTCAGTTTTCTGTACACTAACATAAGGAGTGTTCTTTCTAAAAACGTAGCTCTTTCTTCTTTAATTGATTCATGCTGCTCCTCGGTCATCGCGCTTACCGAGACTTGGTTAAATGACATGGTTCCTGATGATGTCATTTTCGCCTGTGACTCCGAATTCAACATATTTCGTTGTGACCGCACGGGCCGTAGAGGTGGCGGTGTCCTTCTGGCTGTCAGTAAAGTGCTCACTGCTGTGCCTATCGAGGTCACGTCGTACATAGAATCGGTATGGGTTCGATTGAGTTGTGGTCCCACGGTCGCCATCATTGGCGTCATTTACCGCCCTCCGGACATGAATTCTTCATTCGCAAGTCAGTTTTCTAATTTACTAAGCGATCTTACTTGTCGTTTTCCGAATTCAAGCTTACTTTTACTTGGTGACTTTAACTTTCCGGCTATTAACTGGTCGTCTTTAACAGCTCCTGCCAATGATCCCGAAGCTCAGGCTTTCCTCCAGTCCTGTCTCGATTTCTCTTTGCAACAACTTATTTCTGAACCTACGCGTCGTTCCGCCACTACAGCCAATATTCTCGATCTTATCTTGACAAGTGATCCTTACCTTTGCTCCAACATTGCGCTCTTAGAAGGCCTTTCCGACCATTCCATAATCACGGGTAACCTGAATTTTGTGCCCCATAAAAAGGTAACTCGTACTAAACAAATAAGGTGCTACAACCGAGCAAACTTCGGCGAAATAAACGCTCAGTTGTCAGTCTTTGCTGATCATTTTCTTCACGATTTTTCGTCACGCTCCGTGGAAACAAACTGGAACCTGTTCAGCGTGAAACTTGCTACTCTCATTGACAGATTCATACCCGTCATCAGTATCCCCTGCACTAACACAGCGCCTTGGTTTAATAGGCATCTACGTCGCCTTAATAACAAGAAAAAGCGTCTTTACAGACAAGCCGACAAGAACAGACACTCCGAATCTTGGCAACGGTACAAATTATGTGATAAGGAATATCAGTCTGAGTTGATATCTGCACGTAGGCACTTCTTCACACATGATCTACCGGCAATGCTAACAAACAATCCACGGAAGTTCTGGCAGATAATAAACCCCGCTAATCATCCTGACATTACTCTTACTAACGCGGAAGGCAGCAGTGTTCCAGTGGCCGAATGCGCCGAACTTTTCAATAACGCATTCACATCCGTTTTTACCCGTGAAGATCTCCCTCTACCTCCTGTTTCTGTCAGCACTTCTAATACATCAATGTCCGAAATATTTATCAGTGAGACCGGTATCTTATCCTTACTAGAGAAGCTTAAAACAACATCAGCATCAGATCACCTTGGCTTTAATAACAAAATACTCAAAAATTCATCTGATGGTATTCATCGCATCTTGTCCGCTATTTTTTCACAATCTCTATCATCAGGCGTGATTCCGCTGGACTGGCGCCTAGCTAAAGTTGTGCCAATTTTCAAGTCTGGCGATCGTTCCTCACCACTAAATTACCGACCCATTTCATTAACTAGCACTGTTTGCAAACTTCTTGAACACGTAATTCACTCGCAGGTAATTAACTATCTTGAAGAACATAACATTATCTTTAAATATCAACATGGGTTCCGTAAAGGCTACTCTTGCGAAACGCAACTTGCCGGATTCATTCAAGACATACATTCATCGATTGATGCTGGCATTCAAGTAGACTCCATATTTCTTGATTTTTCTAAAGCTTTCGACAGAGTACCTCACAACCGGTTATTAATGAAACTAGCACTGCTTAATATTCACCCTCTTGTCATTGCATGGGTTAAAGATTTTCTGTTTTCCAGGTCTCAATTTACAACTGTCAATAACCACAATTCGTCTTTCAGCCAAGTACACTCTGGCGTCCCACAAGGAAGTGTGCTTGGCCCCTTACTTTTCCTAATATTTATCAACGATTTACCGGATTCCATTTCTTCCCATATCAGACTTTTTGCTGATGATTGTGTAATTTATCGCAAAATTTATTCTAACACCGATTGCCAATCCCTTCAATCTGACCTGGATTCAGTAACAGCATGGTGCTCAACCTGGCTTATGCAACTTAATCATTCAAAAACTAAATTGATGTCTTTTACTAACCGAATGTCTCGAATTCAAACAGCATACTCCTTAAATAATAGCTCACTCGAGCTAGTCACCACGTATAAGTACTTAGGACTTCACCTTCATTCAGACTTAGCATGGAACCACCATATTAACCTTATGCTTGCATCTGCTAATCGGTCATTAGGTCTTTTAAAACATAACCTAAAGCATGCTCCTCCTCACCTCCGTGCTCATGCCTATACCACTCTAATTCGACCTAAAATTGAATATGCCTCGGCTATTTGGGACCCTTACCAATCTTACCTAATAAATAACATTGAATCATTGCAGAACCGCGCCGTTCGTTTTATTTACTCCGATTATTCACGTAACACCAGCGTCACAGCCTTAAAGAAACGCGCAGGTCTCCAGGATTTATGTCTCCGCCGTAAAATTGCACGACTGTCACTTTTTCATAAACTTTATCATCATCCATCACTTCATAACGACTTTTTTTCTTTGCCTACTTCGATTTTTGACCGCCGCGATCATCCCTTTAAAGTTAGACGCTTCACGTGCAGGACATTTATCTATGCGCATTCATTCTTACCACGCACAATATCTGACTGGAACACTCTGCCTTCACATATCGCAACCACCACTGATCCTGATAAATATTTTAAACTTATATCTTCAATAACTACTGCTTAACTCTTCGCATACATTGTTATTTTCTTTGTTCATGGTTCCTTTTTTGCAGGGTTTGTTACTAAAAAGATTCATTGTATTAGTGTTCTGTTTGTATAATTTTAATAATGCAGTAATCTTCGTTCTTTGCCGCGCTGCCATTCTTTTGATTCTTTTGCTTACTTATATGTCATGCAAAGTGTCTTATTTGTGCCTTTGATTGATTCTTTTGCTTACTTATTTCATACAGTGTATCTTATTTGTGCTTTTGTTGTTTGTTTTATATTTGTGGTTTTTTTTTTTATTCTGTTCAATTGCCTGTGCCCCCCCCCCCTATGTAATACCCTCTCGAGGGCCTTTAGGGGTATTCTGTATAAATAAATAAAAATAAAATATCCGACTATAGTGTTAATCACGTGATCCGTCGCGGTGTCCTTTTCATCAATCATCTTGTCTTTTCCCCTAGGCTTTCTTAACAAGTTCCTGTCTTGGAGCGCCTTCACGCCTCTGAGCAGGCTGACCTTCGGCGTGTACATAATCCACCTGCCCTTCATACAGCTGCGGCTTCACACATCCCGGGAGAGGATATTTTTCTCGCACTTCGTTGTGGTGAGTGCTTGAACCAAAATGTTCAGCTTTGTAAGGTGCAACGCCGAAGTGTGACATCACGGTGACCGTCACTTCCATTTGGGTTTATAGCCGCTCTTTCAAACAAGAAACTTTACGTGACTCCACTTATTGCCACGCAAGACACCCCCCCCCCCCCTCTTAGACATTTTGGAGCATTTGCGACGAGCGTGCTGGTCTCGGCCTACCATTTCTTCATCTCTGTGCCACCTCCTCTTTTGCTTTTCTTTTACTAAGCAAGCGCCCTTCGCATACAGAAGCAGCTCCCGGCAAGGAAAGTAGTGGCAGCGTGGCTACTAACGCTAAGAAAAGTAGTGCGTGCGCGGAGCGGGTCTAGCTTACTACACAAAGTACACAAAGCAAGAAGCACTTTACCGGTTTAAGGGATGCGAAATTTGAGCGCTTCCAAAGGAAGTGATACAATTTTTTTTTTTTTTGCGTAAAACAACCGAGGAGCATCGATTCGGCTGCATCGCGTGTCCATTGCCTGATCTTATTGGGTAACAGGGTAATATGTGAAGGCAGATTTCGTAATGCACAAATGCGGCTAAAAATATTCTAAGAGTTCTGTTTGTTCTTTGGTATGTTTTTCGTACGCCCGTATGCTCATAAGACGGAGAGCTGATATAAATTCGAACATTCTTGATAATACCTGTTTTCATGGCCTTCCCTTTTCCTGCGTGGTGCCATTTTTAACTTTTTAAAGCGCACATTTCCTTCTAGTTTCATTGGAATTAATGGTATAAATAAAGCTGAATAAAGTGACGAGAACCACATGGAATAGAAGGGCAGTCCAGTAATTCCCGTAAAATACAGAACAATTCAAAGTAGTTTCTTTCTTGAATATCGAGTTTTGTGTCTGAATTTTTTGAACTGTACAAATTAAACATCACTCATTGATGCCTGAATATTTCCATGAGTACCGTAACGTCAGGAGGTCTACTGACGGCGGCTACCGTACTAACAAATGAAATATTTGCAGAAGCTCATGACTGAAACGTTTTTGACTTTGCGCTTTCAGCATGACTCAAAACATTGAAACTTATTGAACACCAGTAACACAATAGTATGTACGATCGCGATGCGTGTGAACGAAGGGACACAGAATGTGCAATGGCCTCTGCTTTCACTAACTTGACTCCAATGCGCATTGCAAGGACGGCCAATATTATAGACAGAACATCTCGTTGCCTCTGGTTGCATTGTTTTGAAAGTGGCGGCGACCGAGGAAGCCATCAGATTCACAGCATTCGCTTAGCGTCGTGCCTAACGCTTAGACTGAATAACGGCACCTGTCGGGCAACATAAACGCTGTGGCCCAATGGCCTTTACTATACCTTTCGATCGTCCAGGTATCTCTTGAAACGGCACTGCTTAAATACATTAAATGTAGAGTAGATAAGGAGATACACTTCCATCTATTTACTTCTATTCATATACGCTAACTAACTCCGCTACATCTAGTTCGCAGCCTTATGTGTTGCTACTGGCTTCAAATTCAGCGCTCTCATTCGCTGTCAGCTATCTGAAGAAATATACAGGTTCCAAAAGTATGAGTGGAACACTTCCTTCGTATGGGAAGACCCACACCTAGTGGCTCAATGGCTTTGGCAGTTGTGTGCTACTGCGGTAGCATTTTGATGGAGGTAAAATGCAAAAACACTTGTTTGCTGTGCGTAGCCAGCGCACCTTAAAGAACTCCAGATGGTTCTAATTAAACTTGAGCCATCCACCATGGCAGACGTTACCCCCCTCCCCCCCCCCTGTACCAATACCGGTGTTTTGGGAGGAGAGCGTCTACTCAGTTTTGAACAGCATCCCTTGCTAGCGCGGCAGCTGACGTGTTTCATCACGTGCTAATTGGCTCCATACATTTACATGCAAAGTTACAGATATTTTGTTTCTCAATTGTCACGCACTTCTTCATTAGGCATTTTTTGGCACGTGCCTACCACAGCTCTTATCTTTTGACATTGCTTTCTTTACTGTACGTCCTTATGGCACTTTTCGCCATGTAATGTGCGAAGCACAATTTCTCGTACATACTACATGTGTACCCTACTACATGTGTACCCTACAAAGGAGTTGCTCTGCTCAGTAAAAGTAAAAACAGCCAATCAATGTGAGGTGGGAAACCTTCGGTTAAAAATAACTACCGCGGAACGAAAAAGTGATTCGTGCTTTCGGGTCACTGTGAAGGTAGAAAATACATGGTTCTATCCTTTTATAGGGTGTAACGTCCCAAAGCGACTCAGGCTATGAGGGACTCTGCAGTGAATGCATCCGGATATTTTCAGCTACCGTAGGCTCTTTAACATGCATTGACTTCGTACAGCTAACGGGTCTCTAGTATGTCGCTCCATCGAAATGCGACCACCGCGGCTGGCATCGAACTCGCGTCTTTCGGGTGAGCAGCCGAGCACCATAACCACTGAGCTACCCCGGCGGCTTGTAAAACATATGGGGCGCTTTAAACGACCGCGTCATATATAATTTGTTTTCGACATGAGTTATGTGTAGAAAAAAAATATTTTACAAGTGCTGCAGAATTGAAATTGTGAAAGAATTTATTTATGAGGAAAATATTAGAAAAGTTGTTTGTTTCTGCGTTTATTTTCTTCACAAGAACGCCTGCGGCCTTATACTGTGCTATCTTTGGAGCTGCTTATTTTTCAGCTGGAGAACTAGTTCCCCGATCTAAGTGGGAAACATCACTACCCGTGAAACTCATAGCTTGCTACCGAGTACCTTTAACTTGCATCTCCTACTTTTGAGCTGAAGAGAAATCGAAGCCATTAAATGTAGCTAAATCTGCGTCTTATCTCGTTCTTTGTGCAGGTTTCGTTTTTCTTCAGCACACTCGCCTGAAGCTACCTGCTTAGTTACCTTTTGTTCATCTTTTGTGAAGCGCCAACAGGACGGTTGGACAAGCTGATTTCCGACCCTCAACGCCCCAAGACAGACGCGAGAGAAAAAGATGATGCACCGAATGACAACCCTGTTCAAGACAGACTTCCGGACGCGGTTGTGACGTTCGGAGGTAGAAAATTGGGCATCCTGCAAACCAGCTGCGAGAAGAACGCTTCCAGTGGCATTCCTCCCGAGAACTTAAATCGGATATTTTGTCATCTTTGACGTCACTGGTGATGAGATAGTTCGTGGCAGCGATCGAAAAGCCTTGAGAAGGTGAAGTCTGCACCACGGATGAAATCGATGGGTGAAACTTCTTTGTTTATTCTTTCAGCGTATCTGTTGAGAAAAGGGCGAGCAAAGATACCCGAAACGGCGCTTCAAGAAGTATTCCTCGCTTCAGCGCAGGCATCCCATAAAAACCCTCACATCATTGTTGAGAAAACAATTTATCACTTGTTTGCAAGTGCCGAAAATAAATTATATCTGTAAAATTGCCTAGTTCTAAATCATTCCGCTAATCCACTCCTCAGCCATATTCCTCATCGCCACTGAAAAAACGCCAAACTTCTGCACAAACCCTTTTATCTTCACATCATCGTTTCTTGAACGGCGAAGTGGTGTCTAAATATGCTGCTGATATTCTTCCTTCTTCTTGCTTCAAACTAGATTGAAAGATATGCCATGTTCGTAAAGATGTTCAATGCGTTAAATGCATATATCTTCTCCTTTCCCCGCGGAGATAAGTCTTTTCATTGATTTTCAAACTTTCCTTAATAAGCTTTTCACGCTAACCACTACAGTGGAAGTTTTGCGAAACCTTGCTTCCACCATCGAAACTTTGGAAATGAACAGAACAAAGCAAAATAACAGCAGGGTGTCAAGTCCACCCCGCCCAACCATCAACACACTAGAACTTGTGCACAAGCGCATTTTTCAATGCGGAGTTTTTTATTAACCCACTATTTTCATATATTGTTAGATTCCACTATAACAATCAATATATCCGCAGATCTGCCTTCGGCTGCCCTCGGCGCTTTTTTGTTATTAACATTTCTGATATCGTCAAAAATGTTTCCCTTTTGCTACATATATGACAGTCTTAACTACTCGATGCGCGCGATGGACGAAATTTAAAAGAAGAATTTTTCAACAGATCGAGCAACGGTCTATTATACCTGCAATATTTTCATAACAGTAGCTTACAATATTCCACAGTTGTCTCAATTAAAACTGATATTTAAGTCTTGCACTTGCAGGATGTTGAAAAATTTAAACTGCGGATCCCTTGTAATTGTCATGTCACTCGCATGACAGCGGCTTTTCGAATTGAAGCCCCGAATTGTTGTTTCTCGCTAGTGCCACATTCTCGCCTTTCTGTTGCCCTTGTGTCGGATGAAGGCGCGCAATCATGACGGCAGTGTTGTAACGGCATGTACCCCGTGGGCCGAAGTTCCTAGGCCAGTCTTCTGTGTCCGTATCGCGATGAAGCAAATTTTAGCAGCAATAAAACACGAGTGACCGGGACACACCGCCAGTTTCTCTTTTCTTGGCACCATCACTTCCTGCTATCGACGTCGTAGGTGGCTGATGTAGCCCCTTGGCCTCTTTACACGGATCTAGTGACGTGGCGTGACCGTTTCGTGATATGACCAGGAAGGGTTACGAATAAATTGAGACATCCCCCTGCAAATTCCTCCAGAAAAAAAAGTATCTTAATGAACTCAGTCCTTTCACGATTTTCTAGAACAAACAAGACCATTCCTTTTGCTTTCACCGCACACTTCCTGATATGTTGGCCTTTCACTGGAATCCACACTGTTACCCTAAGCAACCATCGGCCATCTCCTTTCCGCATAACATGCCCTGACCATCGCCATTTCCTTTTCTTTTCTCATAACTTAGATATCAATAATCCGTGTTTGTCCCATAACCAACTCTGCTCTCTTCCTGCCTCTGTGTGTTATCGCTAACATTGCCATTTCCATAGCTGGCTGGATTGTCTTGCGTTGATTTTCAAGCCTTTTCATTAGCATTCAAGGTTCTGCCCCATTGGTGCCGTGTCTAAAATATACCGTCTATTGTGCCGAGCATCGCCAACTCACCACGGAAAGGAGGTGGGTGCCGTTTCAAGCGGCTAAAACAGTCGCCAGTTAAGGACGATGCTCAGAGCGAGTGTGCTACTAAGGGCATGGCCTCAAGTATTTTTTTGTGCGTCGCCAGCCAAAGATCTCGTTTAACAGGCGGTGCTGCTTAGCGCAGCCTCTGTTCTTAGGTCCACTAGCGCAATTTTTTCGGTGCATGTATCATCACATTTTCGCATAGAAAGAATGTCCAAGGTGAAGCGACCTTGTAATGAAAAGAATGTGACGTCATAGTGTCCGTCACAGTGTGGTGTCATAGAGAAGATCGCAGTCTATTTGCTGTGACAGATATATACTTTCAAAAATAAACGAATGAAACAAATTGTCGACCTTGTCTTTCGCTTGGAAGGCCAAGCGCGCTCGGGCTTTAGCACACTCCCCGTCGGCAGCACCCCTATGCGGCAGCCACTGGCAATAATTGCTCCTGGTCTCACCTCGGCGCTCTCGGTCGGCACACTAGTCAGTATATTCTAGGCACTGTATCAGTGGTGAGTACCGGTAAAATACAGCTTTCTTATACTTTACTGTTAGTGCCGGTAAGATACAACCTCTATATACTTCCCTATTGAGGAATACTGATAAGCTCCTATTCATGATTGTCACAGACCAGTGGAATGTGTCTCGTCAGGAATTCTCTCGGGGCTCGGCTATCGGCGAACGAAGCCGACTGGAATTCCAGGAGTGGAAAGTTCTACAGCGGTGGTACGGGTGCGCTGTTTTTTTTTTTAAAGTGGAGAATGCAGGCATAGCCGACTCGACGACGCCTGTCACGGAAGACTGACCTTTTACGTTCCCTCCTGCTCTCCCGCGCGGCGCTCTGAGGGAGCTGAGCGGGTTAATGCATCCCCTCTGCCCCGTCGTCACCGCGTTGACAAAAGCGCCACAATGATGAGGGAAAGGGAAGAAGTATGCTATCTGCCGGCCCGTCCAGGTTGCAGAGAGCGGTTGGACAGTCGGGAGGAAATAGGCAGCTGAAGAGGTTGGGTGGTGTGTTTGCGGGCGTGGAGGGCCGAGTTACCGCGCCGAGGCACGCGTTCCATCGCACAAGGCCCGCCGCCGTGGAGCCATCGTCGCATCCACAACCACCCGAACCAGAGTCATCGCCGCAGCCCCCGTATGTGAATTGTCCGTCGGACTTTCTGCTTTTCTAGCTCTGCCTTTTGTATATTACTTCTTTTCATGCCCTGTACGCCTTCTTGTTCTCTGTAGTTGGATTTGTGTGTTCTTAGTATTGTCTCTCTCTTGCTTGTCGCGTTTCGTGTTTTGTATAGTTTTTCGGCTACTCCTCTGTTCGTTTTACCTATTTTTGTGTTTTCCTGCATTCGAGTAAATATTTCTTCTAAACCCGCAACCCCTTGAGTTCCTTTGGAGGACTGACGCACCGACACACGTGCACCTCGCACGGGCTGACCGACCTCAACAAATAAATGTTGCACAACGCTCGCTTTTAGGCCACAGGGGAGCGTAAAGCGGCCCCTGTGCCTCGACGGCTTGCACCAGGCAGCCGGTTGGTGGGCGATAGTTGTGACAATAATTGGCGTCCGCGCGACAGGACCGGTCAGCCGCGTGTCGGGGCTGAGGCTCCGAAGGGACTAAGGAGAGGGTCGTGCTAGTGGTTAGATATCCACTGTTTCCTGAGCACGATGGCAGAGGTCGAGTTTGACAAACTGGTCGAGCAGGGAAGAAGCTTCGGCTTCGACGGGAAAGAACTGTTCTCGTGGATTGAGCAGGAGCGTGCTAGGCGCCGAGAGGAGAGAAATGCAGAACGCACTTGGCGCAAGGAGGAAACCGAACGCGAAGCACGTATGAGAGATGAGGAGTTGGAGAGGCAACGAGAAGAATCCAATATAAGAATGGCTTTGCTAGAAAAGGAAAAGGAGGTGTTATTGTTGAGGCGGGAACCCGCTAGTGTCTCTGAAACGGACTCCAGGTCCGGCTCGGAAGAGAGAGGGGCGGTTAAAGGGAACAAAGTGAACCCGCACAAAGTTATGCCTATTTTTAATGAAAAGCGCGATGACTTCGATGCCTATTTGAGGCGTTTTGAGCGCGTAGCAGAGACCCAAGGTTGGCCACGGGATCAATGGGCCACTTATTTGAGCCTGTGTTTGAGCGGCGAGGCTCTCAACGTTTTTAGCCGAATGTCCGCGCCCGATTGTACGAGCTACGACAAGCTGAAGCAAGCTCTGATGCTGCGATTTCGGCTGACGGAAGAAGGATTCCGAGAGATGTTTAAGGGGGCATCGCCCATGAATGGAGAAACGTGCTCCCAGTTTGTGACTCGGCTGAGGAACTTCCTCGAGCGGTGGGTAGAGCTTTCCAGCACCAAGAAGGAGTATAAGGCTTTGTTTGAGCTGATGGTGAAGGACCAGTTCCTTTCAAGCTGTGCGGCACCGCTGGAGCTCTTTCTTAAAGAGAAAAAGGACCCTACCCTCGAAGAACTGGTGGAAAGAGCGGAGCAGTACGTGGACGCTCACGCATGGGAAAATTTTTCAAAACTTGAAGCGCCAAAGAAAGAGCCGTCAGTTAGAGCCAGCTCTGATAAAAGGGGCGAAATGAAATACGAGCGCAAGTCGGCTGTGAAGCCGAATGATTTGAAAATCCAAAAATGTTTCATTTGCTCACGCCTCGGACACCGACCCGAAAATTGCCACGTGGGCAGAATGGAGGGCAACAGACCACCTCCGAAGTGTTTCAAGTGCGGGCGAACAGGCCACACTAGCTGGAAGTGTTGGCAGAAGAGCTCGACGAAGCCAACAGACGGCGCTGAAGAATCATCATCAGTATGTATCGAGGATGGATACATTGAATTGAAAAATGGGACAAAGGTTCCCGTTGTTGGCGCCGCTTTGACTGATAAGGCTTTAACTATGAGTGAGAAGCTTCCTGTAGTCACCGGTTTGGTTGGCAACCAAAGGGTTCGCGTACTTAGAGACACCGGGTGCAACACGGTGATAGTGAGGAGGAGCCTGGTCAAAGATGCCATCTCACAGGATTCAAATCTCCCGTTTACCTCCTCGATCGGTCGGTTCGCATGCTTCCGGAGGCTTGGGTCAACGTTGACACCCCATACATCAAGGGACGGCTCCGTGCGAAGTGTGTGGAAGATCCCCTTTACGACCTCATATTAGGCAACGTTGAAGGAGCCAGACATGCCGCCGACCCAGATCCCAGTTGGAAATTAGAAACGATGGCTGTGAAGATGCCGTCGTCAAAAGGGTCAGAGCCACCAGAGAGTAGTAGCGCTGCGGAGGTGGACGCCACCGGGGAAAATGGGAAATGGGAATGTGTCTCGTCAGGAAGCCTCGCGCCGTAAGATAGCACGTCTTAACCTTTTTCATAAATTTTTCCATTCTTTGCCTCTTGATAACCCCTACATAAAAAGAGCCCACCGCATCGCCCGGTTCAGCCATAGTAACGCAGTGTATCCTCTACAAGCCCATACTGTGACATTTCAGCAGTCATTTTTTCAGCGTACTGCACGAGACTGGAATGACCTGCCCACCGAAGTTGCCATTATCATCAACCCACTAGAATTCAAGCGGAGCGTCGCCAGCCTTTCATCTTAACATTTTTTACCATTGTTTGCCAGATACCGTCCACTCCCTCATGTAATGTCTGAACCGAGACCTTTGAGGAAATAAATAAATAAATAAATAAATAAATAATTAAGCAGCTTCCGCAGACAGAGATGATGACCGGGCAAACGCCGTGCTGACGAGGGGGCAAGCCCGAGAGAATGGAAAACTACGAGGACTGAGAGTGTCGGTCAACTCTGAAAACGTAAGCAGCGAAGTCCTATGCCAAGAGCAGAAGCGTGACCCCTCGCTTCGGGCATGCTTTGACCGAGTGGATCGGATGGTACAAAGCAGAAAGGGGGATAGCTACCAGTTCTTCCTCCAAGGCGGAGTTCTCCAACGCAAATTCACGTCTAAATTTGAAGGGGAAAACATTCAAGTGGTCGTTCCCAAGAAATTTCGGACATCAGTGCTCGAACACGCTCACGGCGGTGTAATGGGAGAACATCAGGGCCCCAGAAAAACAGTGCGCAAAGTTCGGAGTGAATTTTTCTGGCCGGGACTGCAGGCCGACGCGAAACGTTTTGTCATGTCCTGCGGCTCCTGCCAGGGGACCACTCCCAGAGGCCACACACGAAAGGCACCCCGTGCGAATGTTCCAGTCATTGAGACGCCCCTTTCAGAGAGTGATAACGTCGGGGCAGACTACATGAGTCGGGTAGACTAATGGGCCCAGGCGGGTTGTTTAGATTGCTGTCACACCCTTCTATTGTCAGTTTTTTTTTTGTGTTTGTCCGCTGTCTTGATTACATGCAGTGATCTTTTGTATACCCTTGACTGTGTCCACTGTGATGACGTTGTGTCGTAATATAAATGTAAGCTGTATGCTGTTACGATGTGACACGTGTCATGTGATGCCCGAATTGGACTTCATGAGGACGTCGACAGTGGATTCAGTGCGGTGCGCGTGAACTGACAACCGTCCGCGAGATCGAGTGCAGATACTCTTGCGTGTGTGAAGAGACTGTCGTGACTATGCGGTGGTCAAATGATTGAATAGCCGCTTGTATGGCTGTAGGTTGTAACTGTACGCCACCTTTGAGTGCTCATTGCTTTTTGTGTGTGTTTGTGACGCGGAACGGTTAAAACCTTTTTTCCATGTTCTCGTTGTTGATAGCGATTTGGCGTTGGTCTGTGCCTAGCAAAATATTATGGTATAATATTCTTTAGTGGGGGGCTGTGTCACAGACCAGTGGAATGTGTCTCGTCAGGAATTCTCTCGGGGCTCGGCTATCGGCGAACGAAGCCGACTGGAATTCCAGGAGTGGAAAGTTCTACAGCGGTGGTACGGGTGCGCTGTTTTTTTTAAAGTGGAGAATGCAGCCATAGCCGACTAGACGACGCCTGTCACGGAAGACTGACCTTTTGCGTTCCCTCCTGCTCTCCCGCGCGGCGCTCTAAGGGAGCTGAGCGGGTTAATGCGTCCCCTCTGCCCCGTCGTCACCGCGTTGACAAAAGCGCCACAATGATGAGGGAAAGGGAAGAAGTATGCTATCTGCCGGCCCGTCCAGGTTGCAGAGAGCGGTTGGACAGTCGGGAGGAAATAGGCAGCTGAAGAGGTTGGATGGTGTGTTTGCGGGCGTGGAGGGCCGAGTTACCGCGCCGAGGCACGCGTTCCATCGCACAAGGCCCGCCGCCGTCGAGCCATCGTCGCATCCACAACCACCCGAACCAGAGTCATCGCCGCAGCCCCCGTATGTGAATTGTCCGTCCGACTTTCTGCTTTTCTAGCTCTGCCTTTTGTATATTACTTCTTTTCATGCCCTGTACGCCTTCTTGTTCTCTGTAGTTGGATTTGTGTGTTCTTAGTATTGTCTCTCTCTTGCTTGTCGCGTTTCGTGTTTTGTATAGTTTTTCGGCTACTCCTCTGTTCGTTTTACCTGTTTTTGTGTTTTCCTGCATTCGAGTAAATATTTCTTCTAAACCCGCAACCCCTTGAGTTCCTTTGGAGGACTGACGCACCGACACACGTGCACCTCGCACGGGCTGACCGACCTCAACAAATAAATGTTGCACAACGCTCGCTTTTAGGCCACAGGGGAGCGTAAAGCGGCCCCTGTGCCTCGACGGCTTGCACCAGGCAGCCGGTTGGTGGGCGATAGTTGTGACAATGATCTAAAGCTACCTGCGAAATGAACTCCACCCAATTCTTATTCTCCTGGCTCTTTCTTTTTCATAGATAGGATCTGCGCTCACAACTTGCCCAATATATAAATGCATTCCTTTATATTACCGATACGTCGTCGACTACGGCAAACTGTTAGTCCTTTCCAAGAGAGCTGAAATTTATTTTATTCATATTAGTTCTTAGCTGCATAATCCTGCTTTGAGTGTTTTTCATCAGTCTTCCACTGAAATTGCTCGTGTTGTTAGTATAGTAGCAGTTACCCTTGTAAATAATTTGTAAGTATTTAGAAAGGTAAGTGAATACTTTGTAAATAAATACTCTGCGAACACCGTTTGGCGGCTTAGTTAACTACGCGTACAACGGGTCACGTCCCTTTTTTCTACACGAGACCGTTTTGTTCCTTCGTAGTGCTCTCGCCCGTAATGCCTGCAAGCCCATGCCTGAAAGGACCTGCGTGAGAAGCAGTTGCATCGCTTTTTTTCATTAAAAGCAGTAAGCGTTTGTAAAAAATATGCGCAAGCAATGGGTGTGCTTCTAAACCGCATAGGGCGGCTCTATAGCACATTTGGCAGTGCTAAGCTTCGAAGGGTTGAGGATTCTAGTTTCGTTCTCCTTCGAGAGATTAGGCTCGCTCAGAATGCAAAGGGACCCACGCTGCAGGGCTCAGAAGCAAATCCCTTGGGATGTATACTGTGGCAGAGGGTGTACATTATTGTTTTTCAAGAAAAAAATATTACAAACTGTTAATGGGCAGGGAACCTTACTCCAACACGCCTTCAAGCTGGGTCTGAACAGTCGACACCTTGAAGAATGTCTAGTAGGGGAATCTCGCCTACACACAACGCTTTACCATGATGGCGTGTTGAGAAGGAAGGAAAGGTACACCCTCTCCTGAAATCATGGATCTGCATCGAATGTAACAACGGCTCTGTCAAAGTGTGAAAGTAGGTATAGCAAGGCCTCAAGGGAACACTGAATTGAAGCAGATAGCGCAAACAAAACTGTTTCCGATGCAAGCAAACGAAATAGTGTTATGATATAATACTTGTACGAATTTCCGCGCCAAAACACGAGTGCAGCTTTCTCATTTCGTACTTGAACGTCTACGTTCGTTAGAGCAAAAATATGAGTCATTACGTGGTACCCATGTAACTATGTGGAGCGCAAAACTTTTCCTTTGTATACAAATGAGAATCTCTTTTCATGTACCAGTGCATTCACCTCTCGGGCATTCCGTACAAATATTCAGCAACGTGTTAACGAGTGTCTGCCGAATTCTAATTATTAGAGATAAAGATTTTGGACAGTTTTTAAGAGCATATGTTGTAGAAAGTGTAGTTGAGAGCACTAAGACCATGAAAGAAGATTTGCAAGATAATTATCGCGTAAAAACAAGCGTCTTAAAGCCACGCCCACGAATCGAACGTTTAATTACGCTAAGGTTTAACAAAAACTGATTCGCAAGCCCCTGCAGGAAAACACGAATGCCGACGCGGCAGTATAGCGAATTTTATGCAGTGGGAGTGGAGCGTCAACCCGTCCTTAATAGCCCTAAAAGCATACGGAAAGTAGGTTCTTGGTACATAACCGAATTCTTTTTTCACCTCCCTCTTAGTGAGATAGCAAAAGAAATTTGCCTTCACCTAACGCAAAACTGCGCACCATTCTTCTAGCGGCGCTCAAATCTGCTGCGTTGCTCAGCTTTCAGAGTGCGTTTATGATTCAAACAAACACATTGCCAGTGTCGAAGGGAGGCGAATGTGCGGTTCTGCATAGGCAGAATAACAAAACGACGTTGTTTTTTTCAATTCCAGCCCTTACGCAGATTTTTTCAAACATTGCGACGACGGATCCGGCCATCCTTTATGATCCAACCTAAATGCACCAAAATTTCACTGGCGGTGCGTTCCCTCGTCCTCTGCCATGAAGCTCACTCGCTGTAGCAGGTTGTCGCCGGATGGTTTTTGTTGTGCAGCCGGTTAGAAACCCGCTTTCCCATTATCTGCATTTGAACATCCGAATCGCCGGACACAATCGCCACGGTATGATTGATCTAACGAGAGTGCTATTTTACGGCAGAAAATTTTACCAAACACGATACAAACGGAATTTCAACGCACCAAAACTTCAGTTGATTTCCAGGCTGTGCAATGCATGAAGTGTGCTAACCGCTCTAAATCGCAATGCTTCGACAACGGTAAACAGAGAGCAGGAAAGGAACCCCACGAAAGGAACAACCAGAGGGAGGGAAAGGCTGAGATTGTCGCCCAACGTTTAGACTTTTGAAGCAAGGATATATATTCACCTGAGTCCAGACGAAAACAGCTGCTCTTGTCGATACGTTGATCAGGAATTTCAGGCTTCTCTCGTCTTCACCTCGTCTTCATTTCGTGCAATGTTTCGATATTGCTTCTACCGTAAATCACTGGATTAGCTCTCAATAAATGCCAGCCTGGGTAAATATTAAAGGAGCGCGTTTTCACGACGTAGAGAGCCTTTCAAGTGAAACGTCGCCTCGAACACATGCCCTAGTTGACTATGCTTTCAATTTTTTCTGAAACAATACAATGAACTTATACGCACCCTATAATTTAATGGATTCATTCTTACGAATGTCGGCAAAATGACATAGACCCGTTCTCGTTTGTTTTTCACTACAGGTTATTCTGGCAATGCTGTCTCATGTAAAGCCCGCGTACAGAACATGCCTGACGTTTTTAGAGCTGGCAACGAGCTTGATATGGGGCCAGCCCCTTCAATCGTTTTACTTTACTACTTGCACTTTCAGCCTTTGGCGTGGAGCGGCGCCTAATGCCTGCGCTCTCCGCTAGGAGCGCAACAGGTGCTTTGTGACGTCACGCCGAAGAGAAGGGCGACCGACTCGCGCCGTCGCAAGCCGCGGCGGTGCCACCACGGCGTGGCCTCCGCGATCGAAGCGCACTTTTAAGGCGGAAGCCTTTAATGCCTCATCGTTGTAAGCAGGAGCTGTCGACAGAAATGTCACGCTTTTCAATTGGTCGAAACGGTCGTGACGTCACAGTGCGCGAATTTCAAACGGGGCCAATTGTACTTTGGCTACTAACCATACAACCAATTAAAGGGATCGTTTGGTGATGCTCCAAGTAAGTTTGACTGAGTTTAATTAATTCCCTACTTAACCAATTAGTCAAACCTTTCTAGTCAGACCAGATAAATAAATAAAACCCAGTAACAAATTTGCCGACCTTGGGAATCGAACCCCGGTCTCCGGAGTGCGAGTCGAGCACGCTACCACTCCGCCATGCCAGCTTTTTTTTTCGTTATTGCTCCGCCATGCCAGCTCGATGGTCTGGAATGAACAAAGGTGCGTCTAGTGAATACGGTGTCTTCGTTCACTCCCATCTTCCTCCCTTCCCGTTATGGCGAGATCTAGGTGTCCACCGAGATATCAGAGACAGATACATTTCCTTTCCTCAAAAACCAATTCACCGACGAGCAAGGCGTGTTTGTCCGCGTTTCAGATTGACCCAAGTTGTCGTGACGTCACCGCGCGCGAAATTTGACGGGTGTCCACCGAAATATGTGAGACAGTTACTGCGCAACTTCCTTTCCTCAAATACAATTTTCGACTAGTGTCTACTGAGATATGTGAGACAGTTAATGAGCAATTTCCTTTCCTCAAATACAATTTTCAATTTGTTCATTACGGCCCCTCTTTCTTCTTTCACTCAAACTTCCTCCCTTCCTGTACGGTGCTGCTCAGGTGTCCACCGAGATGACAGAGAATTACAGACCATTTCCTTTCCTCAAAAAGCGTTGCGTTTGAAGGGCAACGCACCGCGCCGAACAGGTGGTGGCGTTCTTTGGACTCCGTGGCAGGGCTACAACACGCTGTCGCGTTCCACTCCTAAAGGCGAAGCTTAAGCGTCATTAATTGGCAGTTAATTAATGTACCAACGAAATGTGCAGCGAACAATCGCGTAGCAGAATGCAGCACTAAGGCTTTCGCCTTTCAACTTGGATTTACCAGGACACTTCCCATGAGTGCCAAGCATGCCGTTGTAGCCAGTGCAGGGACAGCAGTTCTACAGTCTGCATTAACATCACCAGCAACCAAGTATATACTCACAGCGCAGCGATTATAGTTTCACTACTAGTTGTACATAGAATAGCCAAGTGATCACCACAGCAGCACCAAGGTATACAACAAGTTTCACACAAGCACCACAACAGCACGACTATCATGTCAGCGAGGGCGTAGCAATGGGTATTGCTTTCGCGATTTCCCGGCTTAACCAAGTTGAGCCACAGCCATTTTTTTTTGTGTTTGCATTTACGTTAGCACTTGCTTAAACCCTTCGACGAGAATTACAAACCTATGCACGCTGTAGCAAGTAGAATGTAGTGGTGGAGAAAACATGCAGCTAAACCAAAAGTATGAGAACTTACTTCAAAGCGCAGCCTCCAGGGAAGCCTAGGAAGGGGGGTAAGTTTAGCAGGATCGTGCTAAGTAGTGAAAAAGGACAAGAAGCCCTAAGGGTAAGCGCCGATTTCCTGTTTTTCCGTCTGTTTTTTTCCTAAGTTTATTACTGTTTTCTTATGCGAAGCGAACCGCTAAATGCAGAATACATAGTACCATTGAACCCTTTAACACACACATATATACTGGACCTTGTTTTCACATAATGGTGAGAAATTCCGTAAATGTTAACAATGTAAGATATCATTTGGCGCCAGCGGGTGTTGAGGAATAATGGATTGTGGTTCTTAAGGCCGCGAAATATATATTGCACACTGTAAGAAAATAAAACGGGTTACCCATATGTCGATTTTGCTGTGCGTAAAGAAAAACACTGTTCCTGTGAGCAATATCATTTCGTGCTTTATCTATCGTTTCCTGCACTTTCGTGCATTGACCAAGTGTTCACGACAGCAAACTGTCTGGAAGCCAACGCTAAAGTTGTGCGGCTGCATTGTTCATTATCTGAAAACTTTTCTGCTACCAGTTTAAATGTTTTTTTTGCTACAATTCAGACTTAAAGACATATCTTAGAAAGGCCTTATAGAAAGAAAGAAAAATAAAAGTGTTCTGCCAACTTGAAGACAGCAGGAATAATCGCTGGTTTTACTCCCGCTTTAGTGTCATTGCCGATACAATTTCCCGTAATGACAGGCTCGGATGTACGGCGGCCGTGTATTTGAAAGTGGACGACGCTTCTGGCTTGATGCCAAATGCCGGAAGCAGCGTCGGAAAAGGCAACATAGTGGTCCTTGTTTTCCCCCTACGTTTCTGACGCATCTCTACCCCCTACGTTTCTGACGCATCTCTACGTGAGTGCTGTGCGTATACATGATTTTAGTTTCGATACCTGGGCGCCGCCATGTTTGTTTTACTCGAGCGCCGCCTACCGCCGACGCCATCTTGGGCTGATAATTTGCAGCCGCTGGGCTGCAGACGAAGCAGCGTGCGATCTCTGAAAGTGTCATTCGCCCGTTTTATTCCTGCCAAGCCTAGAAATTTTGGATGGGCGTTTGCCTCGTGTCCATCCTCGTGTGTGCTATGCCATTAGCTCCTGCAATAACCAACTGGGAGCAAGCGACCATTCCTCGACGCAGCGAACGATCAGCATCGGTGAGTGCCATGCTCGCAGTTCACGCGTGCTTTTTGGTCGCCGGTTGCCTCAAGGGCGAATGCGGCACGGTGTTGCATGTTAGAAAAACGAAAGCAAAATGTGTTGAAACACAAGATCGCGGAGAGCAATGAATATCTAGTTTTTCGTGGAGCGCAGTTTTTCATGAACGCTTTCGCTGCCTGCTTGGACATGGCGAGTGGGACAGTTAAGATGCTGAGCTTGCGACAGAGTACCCCGTTTACAAACTGAACATTTTGGAAACAGCGAGTACATGACCGAAACGAATCCACTTCTGATGATTAGAATGTTTGTGTGCGGAGATACGCGCGATGAAATTGAAATTCGGCCCCTCCTGCCGCTTGCGTAGGGCTGTTCGTACTACGAGCGACACAAGCCAGTTGACTGAAAGCAATTCGCATTCTCGCCTTCTCCGCTCCTGCCAGTACTCACTGATGCACAAATACCAGAAAATGTGCAATTACACGATCTAATAGATTGGTACGCTAATGGAACCCTATTACCCCTTACTGACAGGCAGAATCGCCGCACCTGTGTTGAGAATTCCAATCTCAATCGGGTCGGGGCACTGCTCAAGTCGCTGCGTTTGTTGTATCTCTGGCACGGTTATGCATAGTGTGGATTTTTTTTTACAGTGCATGCGTTGCGGTTTCAGTCGAATAATTTATTACAATGCGTGGCAGAGTTTATCGTCCTGTGCATGCCGTGTATTTTTTCATCTTACGTTGCCATGGCTGCATTTTTCCTCACTTTGCAGTTGGGTAAAAGTTCATGTCGCCGCTTCTATTCATGCCATGCTGTGCAAATTAGTATTTTTGCACTAACGACATGTTTATTTTTTTCAGGTGGCAATGCCCACACCATCCCGATATTGAAGATCATGAGGGGCGGCGAAACGAAGTTGTGGCCAAATTTGTGAAGTCCTCACAAAGTGTACTGCTGAATTAAAAGAACTCTGCCAAGGCCGTCCAAATACTTGATCTCTTAAAATTCTGCACAGATTATAGTTTGGTAATCCAGGCGCTGCGCTTCGCTCCGCGCCCGATATTAGGCACAGGCAGTGGGTTTGTTTCTGTCTGCATTTCGTTCACAAAGTGCGCTAACGTTTAAGCTTTTTGTTGGCGCAAGTATTTTTTGTTCCACAACTACGCCCACTGCCAATGCAACTCGGGACCGGCGGAAAAGCGGTGAAGAAATGGACACCGCAGACGTGCTGAGACCTTCGCATAACATGGTGCGCGTACATACTGGCGGCGTTTGTTTTTTTCTACTTTCGTCGACTATTTCCGCAAGCGACAATAAAACAATGATGTCTAGAAGACGTTGGTGTTTCGTAAAACATTGCTGCTTTTGTTGTACAGACGCAAACACGCGCTTGACCGGTAGCTAAGCAGCCGCGGACGTTGCTCCGCGCGCCGGATTATAAGCCCAGGGGAGGACGGCAACAGTGGGGTGTCGCGCAGCGCACGTGTTTGAGAGTATTTCTCCCTCTCCTGCCCGCTCCTCGTAAAATGGTGTATAGCACAAGTGGAGTATAATAGCGCCGCTCAGCCAGACTACCAAAGAGGACGAAGGCTACGCGGCAAAAGTGCAGCGACCTTCGGACGCGGAATCTTCCCTTCCAGCGGCCAGAACCGTTTACACGAGTGGCTCGGCACACGCGACAGGGCGGGAGACACCACCATCTCGCCATCGAGTGTATTGTGAGATGGCGGCACCTGGCTGCCTGCAGCCCTACTTCGCTGCCGCCCTAATAGATGGCAGCAGCTGCTGTGCTATCATCGCTACTTATCGCCGTTGCGTATGCCACCGGCCGCAGCCGGTGAGCCACCTAGCCTGACACCAGGCAGCACTCGGTGCCTAAAACTTCGAGTCGGCAGTCTTGTGTAGCGTCAGACCTGGTTGGGGCGGCTAGAATGACCCTACCCATGGGCTGGTAAAGCCCTGAACTCTTGAAGCCATTAAACAACGGCTCATCAAGCCGCCTCTGCCTTCGATATCTTGCCCTAGTCTCGCCCCTCACATCTGCCTCAGTGATCAACCCAGCCTCTTACATTCGGCGAACCTCTCATAGTATAAACACCTACGGTGACTCAATACCGCTTGGTTTGTTTCGTTTCGGATAACTTTCAACGCCTGGTTTTCCTTTCTGTTTAGGTCGCATATATAGCCGCGTGCGGGAATACCTTCCGGGTGA
Organism: Amblyomma mixtum; assembly: GCF_055824585.1. NCBI lineage: Eukaryota > Metazoa > Arthropoda > Arachnida > Ixodida > Ixodidae > Amblyomma > Amblyomma mixtum. The sequence continues at coordinate 254,640,279 of NC_143014.1, read as the reverse complement.
CGTTTTTGCGCGTGCCGTAAAGGAGCTCATCTCTATTAAGGACTTCCTATGTGTGATTAGAATATTGGCTTTCATTTCTCTTTTCCGCGCAACCTGCTTCAGGTACGGCCTACGCCGTGCTGCCAAAGTCACTGTGCCTCGTCGCTGCCCAGACTGGGTAGCTACTCTGGCTGGTGTTGACGTACTACGACGCCGCCGTTAGAGACGCATTCACACTTCCGAATCGCCGACCTCACGAGACCAACTTCGATAGATTAGTTACGGCTTCAGAGCAAATGCGCCCAGTGGAAAGAAGGAAAAAATCATGGAAATATGGTTTTTCTTGCAGCCTTATGATTGTATCTCCACTTCTGCCACATAAATGTACCGTCTTTGCCAAACGTAAGCAGGCAATGGGGTTTACTTCTCAACCGTATAGTGTAGCGACCGTGCGACCACTCAAGACCAAACGGTCTATAAAGATGTGGACAAGGGTTTTCCTTACGTTACACAGCTTTAGAACTTAAGGGATGCTATAAGTGCTTCACAACAAGGCTAAGAAAGAAACCCCACCACTTGGTTGCATTTGGCAAAGGCGATTCTTTTGCACAATGGCGATTTTGGCTGTGCGTTGTACGCCATTTCAGAAAAAAAAAGTTACAAATATGTAAAAACAAAACATAATTCGTAAACTCAGTTTGGGCAAATTTCACGCGATTTTTAACTACTGCCCATTATTTCTGCCAACTTTCATTGACATCGGTTGCATTATAGTATTGCTAGTTATTATCACCACTTGTAAAGCTCATATCACCTTAAGATGCCAAGCCTTCACTAGAGAAGTGAACATCGTAAAATTTTGAAAGTTTTATGCCGGCCTGCATAAAATAGAAATATTCGCAGATGTCGATAAAATCAGTACCCTGGATACACTCCCGTGGCGTTGCGTGAACCAGGCCACAGCGCGCGCACATTAACCGGGGTGTGATAACTCTCGTAGGAGGTCAGGTGAACTAACGACTGAACCGTGCGTCGGAAATGAGACGGAAAAACCGAATTGGCTTTCTTTGCTTTAGTTCTTACCGAAGCGAGGCTGCCGGTCTATGGCGTAGTCTGGGTAATAAAAAAAAGTGGTCCCTAATCGAATCTTGTTGATCGAATGATGGCAGGTAAGTGGTGCAAGCAGCATATTGCTGTCCTTTATGATGCTACTGGCAGATCTAGGGTTTGGAATGAAGCGGAAAGGGGGTGGTAAGGAGATTCTGATAAAAATATGAGCACCAAAGAAAAGGAGTTAAACGGAGTCGCTGAAAAGAAAAAGGACAGTAAAACTGTACTTCAAAGAACGAACGTGGGGAAAGATGGAAAATAAGCGTAGAGGAGAAAAAACCTGGAATAAACTTTGAAAGAGCATATATCCTCAAAAACAACAAAAAACATAATGGAAAAGATTGCTAGCCCATCAGTTCTGAGCTGGTGCAAGGGGCGTATGAATGCTCAACCTTAAAGCTACGAGGCGCAGTGAATAGGTTTTGCCTTCTCGGTTGAAGCTATTCTACACGTTTTTATACTGTTAACGAAGGCAATAACAGGAGATTGCGCCTGCTTAGCCACCGGATGTTGATGACTGGATCTTTGGGCAGCAACACCGGACGTTTGTGGACTTCCTTGAGGGTCCAATATGTATCTCTATTTGTAGACAATAGTTTAAGCCAGAAGGCAAATTGGCTGAATAAAAAAAAAGTACTTCTTTTTAACTTCAGGCGAAACGTCCTACTGACGGTGCCCAGTCGTTTGAGCATCCGCTTTGCATGCTGGAGGTTCCGGGTTCGAACCCCTCTGCCGCCAGGCACCCACGGTTTTGTTGGTAGAAGCTTTGCCCTAGACTGGTGGTCAGTTCCTCTGCGGTGAAATGGTTGAAAAAGTGGTTTCATGACTGTGCCGTTTGCTAAGGCAGTGTTTGGCTAACGTGGCGTTGTGTTTTCGGTAGGCTCATCACATTTGCTTGGGTATCTCCTGCGCTCCCAGATTAGATATGGAAGGTTCCATGAACTGGTGACCCACGGTCAGTGTAGCACCACTTTAAATACTGAATTAGTCAAACATTTAACCTGTACTACTACGTGTTATGTTTCCAGCATACTCTTAATGAAGTGCGTCTTAAAGGGGCTGTGAAAAACCTTCCGAGGAGAGTACACAACTCAATCACTGCACTGTGTTGCCATGCAAACATGAGCCAAATAATACACCTAGACGCAGCAGAAAGCCCACAATCACGCGCGAAAGTTGTGGAGCCCTTCCCGGCGCCTTTTCATGATCGCAGCCTCCTCCGTCACTCACACCTGCGTATGCAAGTAGAGACGCGGCTATTGGTTTGATTCTTTGAGACGAGAGACAGCTATTATGGCCGTAGCCAATAAGCCGCGCAGCTCTGGCTGGTCAGGAAGCTCCTACCCCCGGCCGTGGGGCCGGCGGAGGAGCGCCGACCTTCCAGCGTGCAAAAAGTGACGAGAGGAGAGGGAAAGGCGCGAAGACGCTGAAATTGAAATTTCGGCTTGGCTTCTACAAAGCGCATTAAAAAATTCTTCTTTGGCAATATCTGTGATGCGGCGTTCTTTAACATCCCAGCATAGCGCAACCTTATTAAGGCTCCTTTCAGGGTCCCTGAATGCGTTCTTGGACAGTTGTGTATTCATAGATTTTGAGATAACTATTTTGGAACGGGACACTTATTAACGCTGATGTAATGGGCGACAGAGAGCGTTGACAGTCACTGAAATAATCCCCATGCCCCGGCCCAAGCCCAGGCGTGACGAGACTGCAAAAAAAGAAAACCGCATTAGGAGTTGCTACTTTCCTATTAGCGCATAATGCAACTAGGAACGTGTTGAAAACCCAAATTGCACGAAATAAACCTTTAATTACACTTCAGAGTTTGCGATATAAATTCTCGCATTCATTGAATTCAATGTGATCAAAATGATCACATGTGATCAGATTCCAAGTGTCCCTGGAACAGGCGGACCTCCTTGAGCTCGCGTCCACAACAGCGAGGGCTGCCTCTACCTCCGCGTCGCACGCACTGCGTTGAAAAAAATATGAAATTCATTAAGAAATAAAGTCCATGGGGCGTTCTCGCATACGGCTAGCTGAGATATACCTCTCCAAGAGAAACAATTCGATGTCAATGGTGCTGCACCAGTGCTGAGCAGTAAGTAAAGAGAAGGAGAGAGCCGTCGTCTAAGTATATCTTGGCAAACCTATCGCTATAGGGACACCCTAGATTGCTTACAACACGAAGGCGTAGTACAAAACCTGTGCAGAGGCTTGGTGCTTGCATGGTGCTAGCATCATCTGCTGGCCGACGCTAGTGAACACCGTGTAATTCAATGAGGATATTTTGAAGGTGTAATATAAATAAAACTAAAGGGTCCCGAGAGATTCTTCGCGAACGTGGTCATTTTCACGGCTGACTCTTAGTCGTTGCTGCAAAATCTGACCTAGTATTTTTCAGTATAGTGAGAGTGTTTTATAAACTTTTTGCGTTCGCACCAATCCTTTCCGACGGTCACCGACGAAATCAATGAGGTATGCCAAACGGTCGATATTCCCGAGGTAGTTTTGAATGTTCAGAGCAACGCGGGAAGTCATGGGAGCAGTGCAAACTAGAAACGTCATCAGAGTCTTGAAAACTGGCCCGGATAACTCCGTAATTCCTCCAAAGCATTTAATAAAACTTGCAATAATTAGCGTGGATAACCCGTATGTAGCTTAGAGAAATTAAGGATACAAGCTAGCCTGATAACTTTCCACTCAACGACTGTGAGCCTAGCGTCCAACCAAATGGTTTTTGGTTGGCAGTTGGCAGTTATCATCACGATTTGGTACATATTCTGCCAAGCAGCCAGAGTTTCTGGCGGAAAAAAAGAAGCCAAGAACGAAAGCACCATGCAGAAAGCAAGGCATGTCGCAAGGAGACTTGTACGTAACTTGTTACACTTGGTTAATTTCTTTTATTTGCAGATTTAAGACTTTTTAATGCAGTGATTACTTCTTAAGCTTAACGTTCTAGGTAATTCAGTTAATCTTTTTAAGTAATAGATTACTCGTAATCTGTAACGTAATTTTGGTGCGAAAAGTGTCGATGCGAGCGCAATACGCTCAAACTTCTGCCGGTAGTGTATTGACACCTGACATCCGATTTCGTTCGTCCCCCCCCCCCCCCCAGCTGCAAAGCTGGTCTTAGCTCTTACTTGCGAGGCCTGTACACGTTACAGAAAATAAGTAAACAATTACAATTGCAACTAGTCTATCTAAAATTTAACTGATTTAACAGGTAAATTTCATCCCCATAAAAATAAATGAAAAAAGTAGTCGGGTACTATTTGCGTTATTTGCCTTCCAGCATTTATTGCCTTAACAAAAATTTACTCAGACTACAATTAACGACCGCGTCTTTCAGCGAACACTACAACTTTTCAAAAATGGACTTTTTGGGGTAAAAACATGGCTTTACTTCAAAACCACTCGTTCAGTGCGACATTGATGCCGTGTACTCCGTTCGGCTTTCTTGCGGCAAAAATTGCGTACGCCAGATAGGCCGATGTATAAATTTGAGCCTTTCCTCGAACATCGCAAATCGGTGAAGAAAGGAGCGGGGTCGTCTAACTTGGCTTTGCACGGCAAAGATTGCCCCACTTACATAAGATCAGTATCCTGTTTAATCACCCTGATCGTATTTGCAGGGAGCTGGCGGAGGCCTATATGATCAGGAAGATGCAGATGAGTGTGTTGCTTCGCCATCTATCAGTTTGGTAGATGTGGAGTTAGGCTTTCTTGACAACTTGTGTGCGGTCCATGAGATAAGAGAGGGCCGTCTACTATGTAAGATAGTCTTCTGACGACTAAGATGTGCATGAGCACAATGGTTTTTAGGTTTCAGTCATTGTTCTGTTTTTTTTTTGTTGTTCACTGTGTCTTTGGCCTTTATATACTTCTAAGAGAATAAAGTAACCAAGTTGTTAGTGCACCGCTCGTATTGTCTCCCGTCTTCCTTTTGTCCTGTTTTCTGCGCTGCTTGAACGTGAACCCTTACCAACTCGCCCAGCTTTCTGTTCTCGTATTACCACAGAAAACCGGTGAATCGTCATAAGTAGTAAGCTGGTTAACTAATTCTTACTAATTGACATTTAAGTAGTAAAGTTAGGCGCCTAGTTACGATCTGAGATTTGTAGCCGGTCGTTAGTAACAGCCATATCAGTTTTTAGAATTTCTAAAATACCATTACGCTCACCGCTGTGGCTCGACAGAATCGGGCTGCATCGTGCGAAAATCCATGTGCTTTCGAAAGCACGCAGGCAAAGCAACCTCTTCAGTTCACGTAACTATACGAATAAGCCAAATTTTGTGGAGCCACAGCGCCAACGGTAACTGCGTTTTCGAAATTCTAGAAACTGATATGGTTATTGCTAACAACCGGTTACAGATATCTATTCAGAACTAGGTGCCTAACTTTAATAGTTAAAAAGTTAATACTTAAAAATTACCGAACCAGCTTGCTAGTTAGGACGATTTACCGGTTTTCTAGAGTCCACCAAAACTCGTAATAGTATGCCGCAAAAACCATATTTTTTACTCCAAAAAGCCAATTTAAAAATTTTTTGAAAGTGTTCGCTAAAACACCCGGTATATACTGCGGCTTAAATTCACTGACATTTAATTTCTTACACTTGTAAATTTTCAACAGCAGTTTTTCGAATCTGGCACTAATTTTCCACGTTTCCTTGTGAAGAGATGAGCAGTAACGCTGCACTGAACACTCTCTCAGTGTACGCTTTCGAGGGGAGGGTGGTATTATAACGTATGAACACCTTGCGCACCACCTCGTAGTTGCACTCACATGCCGGCCGCTGGGGCGTGCGTGCCCGGTAGACTACATCGCAACGGAGAGCGACCTGCTCGTTAAGAGCTGGGCTAGCGTAGTGTCTTGTTTTTACTTGTTTTTTAGTTCTCCTGTATGCACTGCCGCTACTGACACTGCATGATATCATCCTGCCGCCGTGACGCTGCGTGCTAACGTCCCTTTGCGCCTGTGTTTACGTGGGTTTCGTTGATAGTGGTAGGCGGTGGGCGAGTGCTTCACGTGTTTTAATGCTGTGGGCTGCGGCCAAGGTGCTCCGAACAAGTGAAGTCACTTGGAAAATTCTGAAAATACCCGCGTCGAAAGTGGTTTTTCGCTGCTCACGTCCGCTCTATATAAGCCGAACGCCAGTTTAGTAATGCGAACTTTTATTTTTCCTGTGTTTCCTTTGAGTGCCTAGCCGACCGGCGGCCTAAATAAGATATCTTGAGAAGCGGACCATGGGTGAACAACTGAAACATCCATGAAATACGAGGCTCGCACGAGGTTCGCTCACAGTGGCTGGATTTCAGGCGCAGGCTCGTTTCGTAAACAGTGCAACCAGGATAGCCGAGCACCAGGCCAGGCCATGGCTTGTACCTATTTGAAGAACCGGCTGACTGACTGGGTCACTGCAGTGCCGGCGCTGTGGCCTTGTGGTCAGACCATCTGCCTCGCATTCGTAAGGTGCTGGGTTCGATCGCCTATCGGTTTACCTATCCGTTTTCTAATGGGTACAACGTTCCCACGAGCGTGGTGCTCGGCTCTTCAGGGGCAAATGACCTGGAACAGGGTCCTTGGCCTACCCAGAATCAGAGGCAAAATAGAATATTATTACGTCCCTTTATGAAGCGGAAGCACGACTGTGATAATTCCATGCCTAATTAGATTTAAAAGGTATTCTCGAGTTACTACCATTCACGTTCCTTCAGCATATTCATGGGTACTAACTACGAGAAAGTAGATGAACCGTGGAAACGGAATAAAATTTTTGTTCTTGCGACGAGATAACACAGGGCGAGTTCTGTCAGTAGGTAGACATTTCGTGGTTGCATTAGTAGGCGCTCGCAATATAAAAGATAGAAAGAACACAGTGTGGGACTTCAGTATAGCTAGTTGCACTTAGTGGTAAAAAAGAAATAAAGAAGCAAGAAAAGCAACGAGCAGCAGATACACACAGATCACCGTGTCTGTGTCTTGTCTCTTTTCGGCCTCGTCTTTCCTGCGCTGTCATTTTTTCCACGATAGAAGACCACGTGGTCGGCGTACTTTATCTTATGAAAATACAAAACAATACAGCAGTACCGTTAGTTTCAACAGATCCCTAGCTTTACGCGCCTTCTTGAGGTGCATCCCCACCTCCGTGCTCTGTGCGAAAGCCGCCGTGCTGGTTGTAGCAAAGAAGACGAGTTCCGGCGCCATCTTAGAGGATGGAGGGTCGCTACAGAGTGGTCACGTGATATTACTCAGGACGAGAACTGCCGTAGAAGAAGACAGTTAACTGATTTTTGGTCCGTGCATGCTCCTCCGCAGGCGGTTCCTCTCGCTCTCGTACGTAAGAAACATCGAAATACCCCGCTGGCACCAGCGTTTGCAGACAGGTCGAGTTTCGAAAAAATGTACCGTTGGTTACAACTTGTTTTTAGAAAAAAGTAATTGATTACCAGTAATCAAACAGAAAAAAGTAATTTATTACCAGAAGCCTTGATGCTTAAAAGTATACAATAAATTACAAACTTCAGAAAACATAATTTATTACAAGTAATCAATTACTTGTAGCATGTTACGTACACCTATGCTTCTTCTGTTTTTCAGAGTGTAACAAGCCGAAAACAAAAGTGAGAGCACTATTGTACCGCATTCGCATTAGAAAGTAAAGAACTGTTGCAAAAAAAAAGACGAGCCTCAAAGAGCGCAACTTCTTTGTATCATTATGGCACAAACTGCAACAGACGGGATCGCCCTACATTTAGCTCCACCTGACTCACGCCCCACGGAACTTCAATCTACGCGAGAATAAAAGAGGTTCCTGACGCACACCCAACCCCCGTACAGGAGCTTAAAAACTGCCACATATATGAGAGCGGGTACTTTCAAGCCCCCACAAATCGGCGCCCTGACTCGCACAAGTTCAAGTGGCCCATTGTCAGTGACCATCACGGCAACCGAGCGATGCTGTATTAATGTTCGCGAGAACCTGCTAATGTGATGCGAGAGGGCTCACTTCGTTTTCTTTTCCAACGCGACCACGCAAATATGCGCGGCCTGGAATGAAAGGCCCCGTTTCCGCGCGTTATTCCGATAATATCCTTATGCGGTGTCAAAGGTGACAGTGAAAAGAAGAATTCAGGCGCTCTTGAGACGTCACTTACGCAGAGATAAGCCACGGGCTGAAGCAGATGCCTCAGCGCAGCTCGCTGCGACGGTGAGCGCGTCAGAAGCATCTCCAGGACCTTCTCCCGCGAGCTCTGTGGTCATGGCGGTGATGGTGAGAGATGAGACCACCCACATAGGTACCCTGCACAGCCAAGGGGAACACACGGGGAGTGCAAGGCCGGTGTCAGGCAGCGCCAAGCCCGTACCAGTCGTTGGCGGCAACAGGCGTTTAGAAAGGGAAATAACACCAACAGTCAAGAAGCAAACGAAGGATGCACAAGCAAGCACGACTGCGCACAAAGAGTGGACTAGTTCTTAACATTCGGGAAAGCAGGTGCGTCCCGACATAATTGGTGCGTTCTAAAATGAGGCAACTGATCAGGGCTAATACTGGTAACGAGGATGGGCATAATTAGTATAGTGTTTCGCGATTTCCGCTGGAGTGTTGATCGCGTTGCGACAGCCGTTATGTCACTGTTTTTGTTATTCTTATTATTACCGTATTTCTCACCTGCACTCTTTGTGCTAACAAACTATGAACCATTTAAGAACCGAGAAGCGCAGGAGAACGAAAATTTTGATTAGGATGTCCCTTTAGAGTTCAGCGTGGCCGGCTGCGGTAGGATCTACAAAAAAGGTAGCCTGAATTAGTCTAAATGTGATCACCATTCGCGTGAAGATCGCCTACAAGGTAGCGTTCAAACCCAAATTACTCGTTCAAGCCTTGTGAACTATCATTTCATATGGTGACTGTGTGTTTTGGTCTAGACGATATTGCGGAGCGTGTTAAGCAGATACCTCCGCCATGAGACCACAGCAGATATTTCTCAGCTATGACGCCATTTAGACCATCCCATCTCTCTAAAGGAACTGAGAGGAAAAGCCTCTTCTCGGGAAAGATTACCTTGGTGGCCACTCCGAGCTCGACAGGAGGCTCCTCCGGGCATGTTGAATACCAGTGGCCCTTGACCCCGTTGGCAGGGCGAGAGGAAGTGGCCAACGCCGAGTGCTTCGTGTGCGTTGTTGCGGCGCCTGACCGAGACGACGAGGCGCTTGGCGAACTCGGCGAGCGGTGGCTGCCCAGAAGGTCCCATCGCGCGGACCGTGCTACGCCCGTTGCTGTAATGGAAGCAGCCGACTCCTTGACCACCGGCGTCCAGCAACGCATGCTGTGGACGACATCCCCTTTGGCGCAGCACAGGCGGTGTGGCGCTAGCCGGTCCAGAAGGAAAGGTGCATGAGATATGCCCGGCCCCTGTTGGCTGAACAAAGCCTTCCCGGTCATGATTTCAGCCCCACAGTCTCCTTCAAGGGGACCAGGGACGTGGCGCAGAGCGAGGAGCACGAGCGATTCTTCGTTTTCTTCTGCTTCATGATCGGTGCGGCGCGTGCACGAGGAATAATGCAGGTGACGCCTGCAGGGTGCAATCACAAACATGAAAAATTGAAAAAAAGAAGCAGCTGCATTCAGAAAAATAAACTGTAGGGGACACTTAAGTTCCGCCTTATTGGTATAACGTGACAGCGTGGTTGGGTTAATGCCCACATATAAGAAAATTAGTCATATCCCCTTCACATGGATAGATCACGAACACCGCTCTTTTGCGAGGGGGCCACCATACGGCGGCACATTTTTCGGTCACAACGCAGATGCCGACCACGGATTTTCAGTACAGCGGGCACAAAAAGCACAAAAGAACGTTCAAATCGTTTAACAGATAGTTGTAAGACTTGACATCACTCAAGTAGAGGTGTTAACAAGACAAGGTAATTATCCTAGGCAAGTTCCATATTTGTTCCCCGCATGTTCTCCGTGTTCAGAATGTTCCTTTGGGTCAACAAGCTTAAAGGTTCCAGCCTCTCTCATCTCGTCATCATCATCATATCTCGCGGCCTCCATCGAATATGGGAACACGCTGCCACGCACACTCGCAGAAGACATTGTGTGGTTGTGCAGGGGAATGTACAGATGCAAAGCGACGACTTCGATATTGCGTGATTTGCGCGTGTACGCGTGAGAACGGTGTATTCCATTCATGAGCCATCGCGCCACGCTGGCAGCTTCTGCTTCAATATAACAAAGCGCTCAACCTGGGCATCGCAGGCAGTTCGTCCCTGCTGGTCGTGATGGCAAAGATTACGGTTTATGGTTTTGGAGTTTAACGTCCCAAAGCGACTGAGGCTATGAGCTGCGCCGTAGTTAATGGCTCCGGAAATTTCGACCACCTGGGGTTTTTTTTATCGTGAACTGACCTCGCACAGTACACGGGCCTGTAGAATTTCGCCTCCATCGAAATTCGACCGCCATGGCCGCGATCGAACCCGCGTCTAAAGTCCAGCATTTTCGAACAAATATTTCTTAAATTGGAAAATTATGAGACATTCTTATGGAAATTTTGAAGGTAATGGTTCATTCTTCTGATATATTCCAAAATTTTTCTTTGAAGTGTTTCCATCGATCTCATCCAACACTTAAAACTGCAATAAAAAAGCAGTGGGCAAAGCTCTGGACGATAGAAAGAACGTTAATAGAAAAAAAATATACAAAACTGTCGTCAAAAAATTTCGGAATATATTGATTGTTAAAGCAAAATCTTACCAGAACCCCAGTTTAAGTTTGTGATTTAATGTGTTGACCTTATAGTTACGAGTGTTAATGAGGAATTAAACTTGCTTTACTTTCTGAGTCGGCTCACCTTTTACTGCGATAGTATTATAGTTGTCAAAGCAAAAACCTGTCCTAGACGAAATTCGCTGATTGGTCGAGATTGGTCACGTAACCTTGCGACAACATCACAACCTGCACACTCTGGCAGGTGTAAACCTGGCCACCAAAGGGTGAGGAACCTGCCCACAACGGCAAGTTGCGATAGAGGTAACGTGACATTGTGCTGTCATGACAACCAGCCCACCGCGTTCTGAGCAACCTTGTTTCTAGATAGCAACCTATATAGACCTAAATAGACAGCAACCTAAATAAAAAAAAACGTGATATAAGCAAACGTCTGCAACGTCATAGGATACCAGATGCCTGCTACTGCAGCTAGCAGTCCGAATATCAGTGTTGATGAACCGACAGTTGCAAAGAAAATGACGCATGCACACACAGAAATGAAATGCTAGAGACCTGTGTACTGTGCGATGTCAGTCGACGTTAAACAATCCAAGGTGGTCGATATTTTCCGCAGCCCTTCCTTACGGCGTGCCTTATAGCCTGAGTCGCTTTGAGAAAATGAACATCATAAAACCAAAACCAAAACACACAGAAGTTGCAACAGAAGCTGTGAAAAATGTGAAGCCTGATGCTCTCGGATTCACTCTTGAGGGGACTTAAGCGTCCCCAGGGTTCTTTTTTTTCACCTCCGCAGTAAGGCAAGCTCACAGAGACTCCCACATTTCTAAGGGCTCCTGACCAGCATAGCAAGCGTTATGATTTTGCCCTTAATCGCTAGATGGTTGCACAGGACCTAAAAGCAGGTGTGAAAGAGCTCTTTGCAGCACTTTTTCTCTTTCCATGACTGCGGCGCCCCCGATGCCTTTGTCAAGTTTGCAGGACACATTTTAAGGCGCAAGCCTTTAAGGCCTCATTGTTGTAAGCAGGAGTTGTCGACAGAAATGTCGCAGAAAAGCCGGTGTCGGCGTCGGCGGCGCTGGCCGTGAGCGAAAAATCCCAGAAGTATTAATAAATAAAACAGAGTAGGAAGTTGGTCGAGTTGGGGAATCGAACAAGGGCCTCCGGAGTGCTAGACGATTACACTAACCACTCCGCCACGCAAGCTCGATGGTTTGGAATGAACAAAGGCGCGTCTAGTGAATACGTTGTTGTCTTAGAAGGGTGCATTAGAGACGTGTACTGTGGTGTTCATTCCTTTCGGGTGTACACCGAGATATGAGAGACAGCCGTATTTCCTTTCCTTAAAACCAATTTTCATTTCATCTTCCTTAAGGTCCTTACGGGGCGGTTCGGGTGTCCGACGAGTTATGAGAAAGAGAGAGAGAGAGGCAGGCGTCGTTTCCTTTCCTTAAAAACCCCTTTTCATTTCATTTTCCCTCCTTTACGGCGCTTCGGGTGTTCACCGAGATATGCGAGACAGATACATGTCCTTTCCTAAAAAAAAAAAAAAAATTTATCGACGAGCAAGCTGTTGAGCCGAATGGGCGACGGCGTCTGTGGACTCACTGGCAGCGTTGCAAGACGCTGTCGCGTTCCCCTCTTAGAGGCGAACCTTAACATCTTGACCACACATCACTGCCACAAGCAGCCACATCGCGTTTAAGGCTTTCGCCTTACCGCACTTTAGGTCAACAAAGCGCCCCCCTGAATTGTTAATTTACCTGCTCCTGAGAGATATGGCACGGAAATTTCGTGCTTCATCACCGCAGTGTTTCACTGTTTCTTGAATTTATTGGTTCTTACTTTTAATGATATACATTTTCTGTTTATTCGTTCTAGTTAATGTGAAGGACCCTGTCAAAAAGAAATGAATTTCTTCAGAGTAGATTTAAACTAGACAAAAGTGAAAAACGCATGTAAGACAGCAACAAGTTACGGTAAATAGGTGAAACTGCTTCTGAAACAGGCAGAAGCACTAGCGAGCTAATGCCGACAAGGTATCATTACTCAAAGCGGCTATTCAGCGGCAAAACTAGGTTATCGTATATACATAACATTCATTAGGTGGGGTTCCCGCAGTCTTACTGCTTGCTCTTCTAAAGCAATATACCAGTGCAACATATTCCATTCTGCAAATGCACGACTTATGATAAAGTGGGCATAAATGGATGCACTGTATTTAGCGCGCGAATAGTTGAATGAAGTCGAATGACAGACTTTGATGGCAGTAAAGTCAGTCCGGCTGTGGTTGTCAGTGTCTTGGGTCCCTTGCTAGGAAGAGGGTGACGCTGGAGACTCAAGACAATGAAGACTTAATATTTTGTGAAAATTACTTAAAAGATGAATTTACTGGTAATGATACACATGCGACTACTTGCGACCGGCCTAACAAGCTACCAAAGCTCCCCCCTGCGCTCTTCCTGCCTGAGCGCGTCTCAGAGGAAGGGGACGAGAGAGAGAACCCCTGAAGATTCGCGGACTTTGAGTAGCCTCGCCACCAGCCCTGCAAAGCAAAACAAAATGAAAAACAGTGAACACTGTCGTGATGGCTCCTTTCTAAGACCATGGCATACCGTGGCATAACATTGGGTGGGTTAAGAATTCTTGCATGAACGACGGGAGATCGCTTCTTCAGACCCTCCCTTCTAGGCCTGCTCCTTGCTTGCAATGAGGAAAAAAATAGGAGCAGACACTTAAGCTGTGGGTATGACTTGATAGCTTAATGGGTTTATCCATATATGCAGAAGTTCATTCTCTAGTTTACATTCATAGATCCCTGAGAGTCCTCAGTCCTCATACCCCGCCTGGCGCAGTGGTGCAGCCAGACGCCACTGCCCTGCAATGGCAGGTGCTCCCAGCAGTGGGCCCTGCCCTGTGCGGCCCAGGTCGCTCTTCCCGAGTTACGTATCATTAATTTAACTGCCACCTGCCATGGCCACCTGCCATTCACCTGCCTCCGTGCAAAAGATCACCTCTTTTTAAGCGTTCGCTTTTTTTAAGCTCGTTCTTTCGCACCCTCGTCGGCGTCAGCAGTGGCTGCATTTGTTTTTCAGTCCCGGACTGTCCGGGACTAGTTGCGGACTCGAGTCCGGTACTTGTTTTTCTCGGGCAGCATTGAGCCCGAATCCTCTTCGGCACAGTGCAAATTTTGTGGCCAGAAGGCCAACCTATACCATATGGTATGAGCTTGTCAGAAAAATGACAGCATTGGCATCATAAATCAGCCAACGCGGGAGAGCTGGGAGGCGGCCCTGTCCAGCTCGGACCTCGAGGAACAACGAGCCCTCGTCGCCAGAGTACGGGCACAACGGCGCCCCGGACTAGGGACCCGATCAGCTTTCCCTTCAACTAAGGCATTGTGGCTTTCAATAAATGTTTCCATCATCATCGGGCAGCCCTAAAGCTCAGCCCACCTGCCTGCGTCGCCATAGCATCGCGTACGTTTTTCGCCTATGGCAGTCCGCGCGCTACTTGGGGCTGCGGGGAAGGCAGCAGACAACAGCTGCGTACTTTTTTTTGCGTACTTTTCATGTTCCTGGAGGACGATATCATGCGTTAAACTTTCCATAAGCTCCGTAGCTGCTCTCTGAGCCATCGCAAGACTTTTTGTTCTTGCATCTTCATTTATTTTCTTGAAATCCACCGCACACGGACGCGCGTTCGGAGCTGCGAGCGCGTATTGTTTGCTCGTGGCGTCAAGAGGTTCTTGTTCGCTTGATTCGCGACATGCTGTCTGCGCGCTTACCTGAAAGCATCGCAGGTGAACCACTCGTATACTGGAGTAGCTATAGCGCTCGTTGTCAACATTTTTGCGAAGGCTTTCTTCTATCTGCCTATCCGCAACGAGGTGGACTACTTTGTGCGAACTTCGCCGCAAGCAGTAGCGGCGAGCATACCACCGAAGCTGAGTTCAATTATGCACCTACGCTAAGCTGACAGTACGGTCTTCAAATTGACTCAGTATCATGATCGAGCCCAAGGCGTTGCTTCGGCGTCGTGGTGGCCGTGGCTTGCGTCGTCTGCTAGCAGATGACAGCTTCCTGATACGGTAACCGAGGGGGAGCCTGGCTCTGGCAGTGAGTTCGCAAGCAGCCTCAGGTAAGTAGGTCATGTGACCATGACGCTGTTTCCTGTCCGAGCGGAAGCCGAGACCTGTCAACAAGTAGTCCGGGAGTGGAAAAACAAATGGGGCCAGTGGAAACTTTGGCAGCCAGGCAATATACTGGGTTCCGATAAATCTTTCAGCGTGAGCTCCGCCGGCGGGGGGCGCGCGGGAAATTTGGCAAAACGCCAAAATACTTTTGCGCCCTGGACGGGAGCGACGGCGGCGGTTGCTAACTAGGCGCAGGGATGCCCGGCTGTTGCAGCGCGTGCTTAGAAAGCCTCCGCACCCAAGGTTGCATTTGAAAGCCTTTAAGACTTATACTGTCGGTTGGTTTGGTTTATGGGGTTTAACGTCCCAAAGCGACTAAGGCTATGAGAGACGCCGTAGTGGAGGGCTCCGGAAATTTCGACCACCTGGGGTTCTTTAACGTGCACTGACATCGCACAGTACACGGGCCTCGAATTTCTCCTCCAAAGCAATTCAACCGCCGCGGCCGGGATCGAACCCGCGTCTTTTGGGACAGCAGCCGAGCACCATAGCCACTGAGCCACCGCGGCGGCACTTTTACTGTCGTCCGTCTGTTTACAAAGCGTGTCACACGCGTTTAACTTCGGAACTAAAAAAATCGAAGGAAACCATTGGTTGCTTCAGATAGAGGAGGAGAAAAGGAACCCAGATGGCAAGTTTGATGACAGTAGAGTTATTAGTTCATTAATTATGGGCAAAAATGTCGAAATTGCGTCGAAATAGCGCGGACGTCGATATAGCCACGGGAACGGTGTGACGTCACATCCACCAGAAGTCGTCATGGCATAGTGAATATTGTCACAGAATATTCGGAAAAACGTCCGATTTGTGTGAAATTAGATGAAAAAATGTGTAATTAAGCGTAATTTACACTTAACATTACCGAAATATGCTTAATTTGGGTATCGATGTAGCCACGGGAGCGGTGTGACGTCACATCACCGGAAGTCGTCACGGCATAGTGTTCTCTGATATCGCCTCTCAGCACTTTAGTTGCCAAAGTGTCCTCGCAATTTTGTTTATACACGGCATCGTAGTGAATTCGGCGTGTCTTTGCTACCGACGTTTCTATGTTGGCCCAAGTCCTGGTCGGCACCTTGCTGACGGGACACTTGAGATGGTCGCGAGGCCTTTCAGTATACATGAATGCGGTAGGCGATATGGATAATACAGATGCGCAAGAGGTACCGAGGCGCCAGTTTTTTTTTTTTTGATGCCGATGACAACAGGGTGTCAGCTTCATTCTCGTTCTCGATTCTGAACCGCATGCTATTTTAGGGGGATTTTTACCAGAAAAAAAAAGGTGCCCGTTAGAATCGAGTAAACATGGCATGCGTGATTTGATGGTAAATGCGCCGGAAGATTCGCTGTGCACGCTCACTTCGTCCATTGTCCCCAATTCCGAACTTCTGTGGAATGCAAATCCTCCGTGAGCTTGAAGGGGGACTGCAGCGTGAGATAGCGATAAGTGCGTTGTTCGCTCTCCCGTGCAGCCGTGAGACGCTAGACTCGCTACGGTCACTGCAATCCTCTGGGTCACTGGGTAACTGTGCAGTCGAACCCACCTATAACAGCCGCAGTTATAACGAACGCTCGCTTATTACGAACAAGGGCGGTGCTACCGTCAAAATATGCTTTAGGGCAATGACATTGTGTCTCAGAAAAAACAAGCACCTGCGGCTGCACTACTCGGTTACAGCGAACGAGGAGCAGTGGCGGTCCTAAGGGGGTGGGGCGGAGGGGGCGGTCGCCCCCTCCCCCAAAAGCCTTTGCATTTTTATTGCGAAGCTATACTACTTTTGTTACCACCTCAGCCCGTTCCAGCGCGAGGCAATGGTAGGCACCACTTGACCTTTGGCATGACCTTTGGCATGACGTCATACCATCTGTGTAAAAACGGGGCCCCATCTCGCGCCGTCGCAGCGCGAGGGTGGTAGGCACCAACGGCGGCCTAACTCTCGCTCCTCTCACCAGGGGCGCCGCGCGCGGAGTGACGTCATACCATGTGTAAAAAAACGGGGCCCCATCTCACGCCGTCGCAGCGCGAGGCTGGTAGGCACCAAATGCGGCCTAAATCTCGCTCCTCTCACTAGCGGCGTCGCGCGCGCAGTGACGTCATACCATCTGTGTAAAAACGGGGCCTCAGCTCGCGCCGTCGCAGCGCGAGGCTGGTGGCCATGGAGGAAGAAAAACTAGGAGGGAGTACGACGTCACAATCTTGAAGCCTAGTCATAAAAAATATAGTGTAAAGCATAATGAAAAATAGGCCCTCACGTGACAAGGCAGCGGTAGCTCTTAGCAGGATTTCGGTTTCATTCTCTCGCTCTACGAGCAACTCGCGACCATCTGCTTGTGTTCACTGACGGCTCCGTGGTGAGCGCAAACTGCTCGCTCGCCGCAGCGGCCACCATCCCCGAGCGACGCGCATAGTCTTGTGCTTCTGCCGTGATTTGGGCTATGTGGAGACGCGTGCGCCGACTGCGGCGCAGTGGAGACATTGCAGCACATGCTCCTTCACTGTGCCGCTTCTGCAGTGCCGCGTCGCGAGATGCTCGCGGCCTACAGGGCGCTGGGTCTCGAAGCGCTTCTGTGGCCGCGCGGCAGTGCGCGCACCAGTGACAGAGTGACGGAGCAATGGTGAGCCTGTGTGCGTTCATCGAGCAGGCGGGCTTGACTTCTCGCTTGCTCTTCGCCATGTAGTGAACACGTGACACGATCGAACGCTCCGCGGGTGCTACCTCGGACGGTATACGCGGCTGGGCGCCCCACCCCGACCACTAGTGCAGTCCCACCCCGACCGCTAGTGCAGTGTGCCGCGCGCGCGATTAGTCCGAGACAGGACGCTACGTGCGCGCGGCTATGTAGTGCATACAGTTTACTTCTTTTTGTAAGTGATTGTGCGCAGTGGCCGGGGTACTCCGCGCAGGAGCAGACGTAAAGCCGGCGGCACTCACTCTAGACAGCGAGAGAGAGAAATACTTCACTTGCATCTCACGTCGGAACCGCGTATGTGCGCGAGCGTATTCGGCGCGACTTGTGCCTAGAGAATAGAGGAGAATGGCGGGCGCATGGGCGGGCCGAAGTCCGCCTGCCCGAGAAATAGAATCTTGCGCAGCGCGCCGGAGCGCTGTGGAAGCCACTGCGCCCTTTTTTAGAGGCTCGTTTTCTTCGCCTACTCTCGAGTTCTCCGCTTATAGCATGCGCTGAAATAAACACTCCGTATGTGTTTATAACGACGAAAGGAGATATAGATAGATAGGGAGAGAGGGAAAGGGAGGGATGTTAACGACGAAAGGAATTCCTCGAGATCTCTATTGTCTTTATGAACCACAGCTGAGCAGTGACGAGGTCGCGGCCGCACCCTTTGATGAAAAGTTTACCTGCAGTTTTCTGCAGTGCACCCCAAAACTCGAGAGTGTAATGAACAGAAGTGTTGAGACGCGGAGCCTTCAGACAACCTCGAGCTCGGTACGCATTCCGCCAAAGCTGCAACACAGGCGCTGCGCTTCTGCGCTACATCGGAGCCCGGACGTTCACTAAAAAGCACCGCTGGTTGGCAGTCTGGTAACTGTGGAGGGCCTATTTCCCAAGAGTCAGTGCGCAAAAGTGCCCTCGGCAGCGGCGTCAGAGGAGGATGGCTTGCAGAGGCTTAGCGCACTCTCTCCTAGTTTTTTTTCCTCCATGCTGGTGGCACCAACAGCGGCCTAACTCCCGCTCCTCTCACCAGGGGCGCCGCGCGCGGAGTGACGTCATACCATCTGTGTAAAAAAAAAACGGGGCCCCATCTCGCGCCGTCGCAGCGCGAGGCTGGTAGGCACCAACGCCGGTTCGCTCCTCTCGTCAAGCCTGTCAGATGCCGCCTCAAGCAAGCAAGACACTTTTTCCCGAACGTCCGTTTTCGGGCTCTCATAGGGCGAGATGTGATTTTGACGTAGAAATGGAAAGCTTTTTCCTCTGTGATGCGTCAAGTCGTCCCCTAATTTGTACTTTCACCGTGTTAGCCGCCGCTTATTTCACACAAGAAATCTACATTCGACAGGTTTATTTATTTATTTATTTATTTCAGAACCTCACAGACCCCAAACAATGGGCATTACATGAGGGCTGGGTTGTATAGAAATATCCACAAAAGACGAACATATTCTGTAGTATGCCAACATCAAGGTTCAAAATACAGATGAAACAGCTCACAAAATCAAAATGCAAAACGCTCAAATACTTTCTAATACAAAAGGAAAAACAATACAAGAATAAAAGACAGGAAGAAGCGCTGAATGGCCCGTAAGAATTCAATAACGGATTAGAGAACAGTAAAACCGGAGAGTAAAACAAAATGGAACAGGTCAACGTAAGATGGGAAAAGTACACGAAAACCTAAAATATGTCTAAAGCTTTAAGCTTATCTTTGAATGCAGGCGTGTCTTCTGTTATTACAGCAGCATTGGGAAGGCCGTTCTAATATTTTGCTGTTCGGATGAAGAAAGACAGCGGAAACGTTTGTGTTTTTGGGCATGGGTATGACACCTGTTGGCTGTTTTTGCGACGAGCTGAAAACAGGGAGTGTTTTGTGACGTAGATGCTTAACGGAAATGAATAGCAGAAACGACGAAAAAGGGCGGTACTGGCTAGTTTTCAACGGTGCTTTAATAATGGCAAGCTGGATCGGTTATTCAGATCGGTTACACTTGTGTGGGATGAGTAATCGGAATGAACAGATCTAATTGTGTGATTCTAATAGTTTCTATGTTCTGAGAAAGGTATTCCTCATGGGTTCGAAATGGCGGCTGCAATTCTAATTTTGGGCGCATTGATGTGGTGTAGGCTGGTAATTTTACATGTGCTGGGGCAAACTTCAGTGAGCGTCGAAGATAGCCAAGGGATCGGCTGCATGTTGCAGTGATGTGATTGATGTGCGTTGACCACGTAATATCATTAGGCAGGTGTAATCCAAGATATTTGTATTCTTTAGTAGCATGTAAACGAGAACCGCAGATAAAGTAGCTATGAGGTATTAAGTTAGAGCGTATATGTAAATGAACTACCTCACACTTAGCAATATTTAAAGACATTAGCCATTTTCCCACCAGTTTCCTACTGCTAGTAAGCCACGTTGTAAGCTAATACTGTTTTACAACAGCATTAGTTATACAACAGGTTGGTAGTTATATGAGTGCAATTCGTACGTGATTTCGAGGTATCGTGGTCTTGCCGTGCCCTCACAGTTACTTTTATGCTTCATGACTGGCACTATCATTCAAGTTGAAGTATTGTGAGATAAATATATCTGGTTTGTTTGTTTTATGATGGTTTAACGTTCCAAAGCGACTCAAGCTATGAGGGACGCCGTAACGAAGGACTCCGGAAATTTCGACCGCCTGGGGTTCTTTAACGTGCACTGACATCGCGCAGTACGCGGGTCGCT
The DNA here is from genome assembly GCF_055824585.1 of Amblyomma mixtum. Taxonomy (NCBI): domain Eukaryota; kingdom Metazoa; phylum Arthropoda; class Arachnida; order Ixodida; family Ixodidae; genus Amblyomma; species Amblyomma mixtum. The sequence continues at coordinate 254,619,857 of NC_143014.1, read as the reverse complement.
AGAATTTTTCATCGATCGAAATTCTACCACCGAGTACATATATATGAATTATATAAATTAATGATTACCTGAGCAATATTCCTATACAAATCATAAATAGATATGGATTACATATGAATATTGTTCACATAACCGTTAGCATTCAAAGCAGGAGTTATGGACAACACTTTATCGTTCGCCATTGATTTTTCCACAACAAAGTGCACAAAAATTGTTGTACAGATAGAGTGTAAATAAAAAATCATTGCTCCTATTTTTTCTTTTTTGGTATACGGAAGTCCGTCCGCCCCCCCTAGAACCAATCGCTGGGACCGCCACTGCTCGAGCAGCAAGCGCCCACGCGCTGGCCTCTCGAAATTCGCGCCGTGCACTGTCCGTTGTTGGGCGGTGGTTTTAAATGTGTTGCACGGGATAGACTGTCTGCGTCGGCTACGGCATTCGCAGCGTTGTCTTCCTAATATAAACGTCTGCCGCCGAGAAGAACCAGAAATTCGCGGTATGAAGTAGAGCCCATGCGGCGCCTTCGAAAGCCGTCATGCTCCATCAGGATGAATAAAGTGTCTCGCATAGGATGACACGTATACCTAATACGCTACAGGCTACACTAATCTAAGAATATATTCTCTGCATAACAATCCCTGTATAACAACGTACATCAAATCATAATGCATACATAAGCACCCGTACATAAGCACCCGCAGAGAAACACTTTTTCAGACTCTGCGTTTCCTGGACCCCAGTTACGGCTGCACCCATCAAAGTACAAGCTGGAAAGAATAGCCCACCTGCAGCGGTTCGTGGCATAATCATGAAAGATGCGATTAAGCGGGGGCATCGACGAGCATAATGTTCACACTAGAGATTAGAATTCATGGTGCTGCTATAATCACTGAATAAATGTATAGAATGTGCGAGACGAATAAGTTCCTACTGAAGATTCAGCAGACTGAGTGCAAGCGCACTTTTTATGCAGCATACAATTCTCCACAGCAACAAAACAGGAATAATGAGGAGCAACTAGGAAGAATACAAAATGAAGAACCAGGGGATGCCTCAAATATTAGCTGTAAGAACGGCGGAGTATGTGGGAAAAAAAGGTTCAGCGCGCGTGGGGGTGAACCCATGCGTGGTTCACGGCGGGGTGGACCAATTGTCATCCAGATAAGCCGGCTGGAGCCTGGTCCACGCCGAATAGACGCGCAAGATGAGAGGAGGGGACGAGGTTGTATGACGGCGGCAGTGTCTAAACAATGGCGGTAGTTCAAGACTGTCAAGGGGTTTATTTCCAAGGCGCATCTCGCTCCTAGATCGGCTAAACCCGATCACAAGACTCCAAAGCATTGATACGTTGCAGTGAAACCAACAACTTGTCAAGGTTTTAGCCAGTCCATTGCTGCCGTTAGTCTTCCTTCACCTACTGTTTTCGTGCTTGGGGGCTTTGTTTTCGCCCGAGTGTACAATTTCACTGAAAAGTTGTTTACGTATACGAAACGCGCCTTCATTGAAAAAAAAGAAAACTGGGTTTTGCTGAAAGGAAATCGCGTAGTAACTGTCTCACATCTCAGTGGACACGCGAACCGCGCCGTAAGGGAAGGGATAAAGGAGTGAGTGAAAGAAGAAAAGAAGGGAGAGGTGCCGTTGTGGAGGGCTGTGGAATAATTTCGACCACCTGGGGATATTTATCGTGCTCTGACATCAAGCAGCACACAGGCGCCCTTTGCATTTCGCCCCCATGGAAAGGGGCCGCCGCGGCCGGATTCGAGCTCGGGGAACTCTGGTTCAGTAGCCAAGTGCCCTTACCTGTGAGCCACAGCGGCGCTTATCCATAAAAACAAAACGCTGGGAGCCGGTGTCGTTTACAACAGATGGCGCTACCAATGCTTAAGCCGAGTGTTATGTCCATAAATGGGAGATTTTCATTGGTGCGGCTGGAGCGCAATTTAACATCTATATCAGTCACTGCGACTGTATTCTTTCCTATTAACTGCTACTGTCCGCCCTGTGTGAAGCTTTTACAGGAGTGGAAACAATAAGAACAATAAGAAACAATAAGAAAAGTGTAAGAAGGAGGAGGATGTAGAAGATGAAAGGCAGGGTAACCGGGTAACCGAAACAATAATCGGTTTGCTACCCTACACGGGGGGGGGGGGGAAAGGAGTGAGGGGTTAAAAAAAAGAAAGGGAAAGGAGAGTAACAGAAAATTGAAGTCACTCTAAAACGTCACTATTCGTTGAAGTTATAGCCTATCGTGCAGGCCAGAAGTTCTCAAGAAGCGGAGCAGTGTCTTGCAGGCGTTCTCCGCCGACGACCGCCGCGGCCAGTGGCCGAGAATCTTCATTTCCGTGAGTGGGCGAGGATCTAGGCGAAAGTGTAAGAACAAGTAGCACATTTTAAGGCGGGTGTTCAAAAACAGAAAAATACATGGTGTTAAAAATACTTCGAGTGAAATACAAAATTATTTGCAGTCAGCACGCCTTGAACCTTACGAATGTATCATAGGTCCACTGCGATTCATGCATTCAGAAATAAACAAACTCATTACCTGGGAAAGATAAGAAGCTCGGCGATGCTTTTTGCGAAGGCTTCGACGGTCGTTCCCTGTAGACCAGCATTAAGTAGCGAAGGCCACTTATTTCTCAGAAGCGAGTTGGACTGCCGACAGTAAGTCGATCGAGTGAGCACCCGCTCTAAACGCTGTACCAAGCGTGGCTTCTGCATGCAAGAGGAGTGAATTTCCGTTATTGTTTTGAAGCCTGGGATCGCAATGCGGTAGACCTCCGCGGAAGTCTAGTGCCATAAAAACTGTGTGAAGTAGCTCTAGGTTGACCTAACATCGGTTAATGTTGGTTTTCAGTGCGCTCCGGACGCCGAGTACCGTCATTGGAAGTGCGTCTATCCACGCAAGCAGACAGCCTTCATGAAGCCCTCTTATTTGATTCGAGTGTGTGTAAGTGGGGTTTGACGTTCAAAAGGTCCACGTGGTTCGGTGTCTCCAACCGTAATAGAAAGGTTGTGGATCAGTTCAATCACATGGAGTTCTTTAACCTTCACAGGCGCCACACGGGCGTCCCTGCGTTTCACCTGCATCGAAATACTCCCGGCATGGCCTCAATTCAATCCCGCGGTAATAGGCCCCGACTGACACTGTTGGACCCACACTAGTGAAAGCCATAGGTGTACAAATATCCTTAGCACTTAGCGTAACATCCTTGACCCTCTTAACCGAAAACAAGTTTATCCGGCGCTGCAGGCTCGCACTGAAAGAGAACTAGGCTCCCTCGAAGGGGTTAATACACGTGAGGTACAGCTTTGCCGCTGGGGTCCTTGTCTGGATAAGTTGACATGTTGCGAGGCGCTCACACACGCGGCTTTGCACTGTCGAGGCCGCACACTGCTATATGCGCTCATCGAAAGGGAATAATTTTGAAGCAGCGGTGAGCCTGGTGCCAATTAAAGGACCACGGTGATCAGTTGCTGACGACCTGCCATGGCCCCCTCTGAGACGTAAGCCAAAGCCGAGTGTCAAACAGCTTTTCTCAAGCAAGCGTCTACCTATGCTGCGCCTTCATTGTTTTCTGCAGTTTCTAGGAGTATCCTTTCTGCCGTTGTTTTTGTGCAGTTACCATTTCTGCAAGCAGACAACTTTAGGCGCTTTCCTAAAGCGGAAGCCCGTTATGGCAACTTACTGACCTAGACTAAACGACAAAGAGCCGCTGATACCTTGGTAAAAGGTTGCTATCCAAAAGTGTTCTATAGAGCAAGAATACATTTAAAAAGGCCACGAGCAGAAAAGCAATAACACTTTCCCTCCTTCCGCTAAGGCAGAGTTCAGCAGCTCGTCGGACTGCAGAACTAGATCATCTTCGTCGGCCGCAGCCCTTCGTTCGGTGCAGAGTCCATCAAAGGTAAGCAGCATTCTGTGCTGTCCGCTGTACTAGACATCGCATTCGCGCAGCGATGCTTACTGGCATTTTGCAAAGTGTTTGGCATCCTCACGCGATCCGGCGAAGGCGATATTAGCGTGTGATAAAAAAAGTCGGTGTCCTCACTCATTGGAATCAGATCCCAGAATCCGAGCTGCTAGCGATGTCGTTGTTTTTTTCATGCTCTGGTCAGCACGTGTGTGAGAAAGCAGACGAGGCAGCAGTAGGTGCGTCACAACTTTTGTGGGCCCACGTGACCAGGCGAAGTAGTTGATCTTCCCCCTCTGTGACGTCACTGTACAACTCGGCGTTCCGAAACCGAAACCGAAAATCGTTCACCTAAAAATGCGATAATAAATTATTCACTGTGAATATATGAATATTTGAGTGTGTATCATGCTTCCTGGAGCCTTAAGAAGCGTTTGAAACTAGGAACACGCGAACCACAAATTTGGTGTCTCCACCCCTTTAACGTAGTTCTGCCGCAGATGTCGCCATAAACCCAACAGGAGGATCAACTGCTTTTATAAGCTCGAAACACCTTCAACTCTACAGTAGACAAACCTACTGTACTGACACTTCATCACCTCTTCCTTTGGAGCTGCAGGCGATATTAAATGCCATAGCGGCTTTACCTGACGACCCTCCTGATAACCGGGTGCACCTATGTACCCATTCTCAAGAAGATCTGAAGCATCTAAAGAAAGTCCATGGTACCCTTCGGGTACCCGCGATACATTAGTGGTGCGGGAGAGTCCCAACCTAGGGTCCCAATCTACTCTGTCCCTGTCTGTATCCCTACGGGTTTCCCAGGCCATACATGCAGCTTGTAAATCTTAGTCGGTGCCTATACTCATCCACTGGGTTCAAGCTCGCACAGATGTCGTAGCATCGCACCTGGCATGATATCACGTTCTACTGACATTCCACAGACTCCACCTGTCTCTTTGCCACCAGATCCACTTCTTACAAATCGAACATCTTCAGCCTCCCTCAGGCAGCGTACACGTGCTCCTATTCCCTCGTGTCGCCACAACCTATCACGGGTGAAGGAGGTCTCTCTGAGGCGGCTGCGGGTCGGACTGGCCCTTACGCGTGCAGTTCGCAACCAGTGGGAGACAAGATTCCTGCGCCAATAAAATGCCCTCACTGCGAAGCACCCGCTTCAGACACCAATGTCCATCACCTACTGTGGAAACGCCCAGTAACTTCTCTGGCGCCCGTTCGTGTTCTTCAAGAGGCAGGCCTGTCTTCAAACATTGATTCCAATTTGCACTTGTCGCTAGCGAAAAAACGTTTACGCCCGAAGCTTACGTGACTTTTTGCGCAAAAACCGGGCTTCATGCTTTTTTGTAACGTATTATACCGTTCATCACTAACATCACGTGTTATGCCATGCGGCACACTTACCGTCAAAAATGTAATATTGCCACGTATCATTGTAATGTCCGTTCGTTCGCGCAAGGCCGCCCTAAAGGGGTTTTATTATTTTTGTTCGTGACGCGAGAAGCGACCGGACTAATCTCGATTGATCACAGCCACGAAGAGCGGCATCTACGTGTTTCCAGATTACTCTAGATAATCTCGACCTGTTATCTCGATGTTTCCTTGCCGGCTTTAAATTGAACGATGGCGCGAGCAGCGTGTATTCGTAGTTCGACGACCGACGAGCACGCTTGTTGCTTACGCCGCCGCCGAGTGATTCAGTTCTTTTGCGTGCGCAAGTCAGTCCAAATGAAGAGCTTCGTTTCCAAGACTGGTTGGTGTCTTCCTGACCGCTGGACTGCTGTCACTACAACGTGACAATATTGTTCTGGCGGAAAACAAAGACCGTTTATCTTTTATAAAGACTCTGGTTTCCTTTTCTAATTAGAAAAGGAAACCAGAGTCTTCATAAAAGATAAACAGATAAACGGAGAATTACACATGGACTTGTGCAGTGCGAGCAGTATGCGCGCGAAGGGGCAACTTGAAAATAAAGGGAATTATCGAAGCAGACCAAGAGAATCGTTAGATTTTTGTCGAGAAAGTGGACGTTGCCGTGGTTGAGGTGATATATCCTGCTGATATCGTGGCCTGTCATCGTGTGGCAGAATGGGACACAGGTATACAGAACATTATTGTGCAGTTCAAAAGCCGAAAGCTTGGGTATCGTGTTCTCGAAAAGGCCAGGAAACATTGCCTCACAAATTCTTCACTCAGCTTGGTGCCTGGCACAGGCTAAGCTGAAGATATTCTTCTTAGTGATGGTCGCCCTGTGTTCGTCAGTGAGCACTTATGCCCTAGTCTGAATGAACTTCTATACATGGCTATCGCAAGAAATCGCCACTTTCAAGGGCGATATGTATGGACACGAAATGGGCGTATATTTGCAAGCAAAGCTGAGGGTAGTGCGTCAGTTGACATCAACTCTGCTTATAGCCTCAACAGAATTGCATAGAACTTTGTTCCACATGTAACTGCCAATTCTTCTTTTTTTTTCATTACTCTACATGAGTGTCATCAAGAGCTTTTTAGTCCTGAATTGCTCCAACTTTGCGCCAACAACGAAATTGTAATATCTGCTCTTCACGTTAATGCTTGTTCTCTAGTCAACAAGAGCGACCAATTCTGCTTTTTCTTAAGCTGTTTACCTAAAGATGTAACGTTATTATGCTAACCTAAACATTATTCCCTTCAACAAGGTACTGCCCCTAGCTTTGATGGCTGTAAGCGTTTTTCTGCTTAGCGAACTGGTTTTGGCTTGTTTTATTGGGGTTTAACGTCGAAATTCGACTCAGGCTATGAGGTACGCCGTAGAGAAGGGCTCCGTAAATTTCGACCACCCGGGATTCTTTAAGGTGCACGTAAATCGCACAGTGGATGGTCATCTAGAATTTCGCCTCCATCGAAATTCGGCCGCTGCGGCCGGGATCGAACCGGCGTCTTTCGGGCCAGCAGCCGAGCACCATAACCACTGAGCCACCAAGGCGGCTAGTGTGTGTGTTCGTGAGCGTGCATGCGTGCGTGAGTTCGTGTGCGTGCATGCGTGCGTGTGTGTGTGCGCGCGTGCGTGCCCGCGTGCGCGTGGGTGCGTGAGTGTATGTGGGGTGGGGGGGGTGGGGGTGGCAATCTATGTTTCTGAGTGCATTCGTTTTGATGTGGTCCCCCAGTTTACAGCGATGAACCAGAAGTATGTCGCCCTTTGCTTGGAAAACAACGCCACCCTTTTCTATGTCGTGTATCGTTACCCTTCGGCTAGTGCTAGTAGTTTTTTAGGTTTTGTTGACTAATCTTGATTTTGTCTCTATTAAGGGCGTAAGGCTCGTTTTGGGTTTTGGTTTGAGCATTAACCTTCTCTCTGAAGGTGTTAGATCCAAAAATCTAATGCACAGAATAACATCCTCTGGTTTCAAAAACATTGTTGTGAAACCTACCCGAGTAGCACCAACGACTTCTGCTATTTTGGACCTTTTCATCATTAACGCCGATACACCCGTAGTTTTAGTTAGCAGTATTGGCTATGGCCTTAGTGATCACTGTCCCATATTTATTCCTTACTTTCTTCACTCGCCGAGTGAGACCACATCTGCCTGCGATTACGTATAAAAACTTAAGTAATTCTAACCTGAAGGAGTTTCGCAACAAAATTATGAATAATGACTGGACTTCGGTCCGTCAAGTACCAGCCAATGAAGTCTACAACTTTTATGGCCATGTTTTTGAAACTTTAAACTTGTCTTCCATTAAAAACTCTCAAGCTTAAAAACCAAGCAAGGAAACCTTCGATTCATCCATATCATATACATTTAATTCGTCAGAAGGATACTGACGCATTTTTAAGAAATAAGAATCCATCAACAATGGAGCTTTTAAATAGCACTTCAGTCTGAGCGAGTTGGTTCATAGCAGCAATTAAAGGAACAAACTTGTGCATAGGGATTGAAAAGAAAACGAAACGAAGCGCTCTGTCCTGTCCTCACGTCTCTTTCATTTTCTTCAATCCCTTTGCGCAAGTTTATTCCTTAAATAGTTTTTAAAAGGTTCGTAAAAGCAGTATGGACGAACTGAGGAAAGCAAAAGTACAATTTTATGAACAAATTTTTAGCAACATATCTATGTCCCGACCAGAGCGAACTTGACAAAGGATTAATGATGCGATTGCAGCGTTCCTAAGTCACACTGATATACTTGAGCTGAGTGTTGACGGTGTGAGCGGTCGTCAGGCAGGGAACAAAGTGTGTTTATTATCAGACAAGGGGCAGCTTATACAGGGTGTCCCAGCTAAAGGTAACCAAGCTTGTAAAAAAGAGGATGTTCCCTAGCCCAGTGAGACCAACTGAGTGTTGTTGACAGTCGCATGTCCGAGTCTGCAGTATTTTTTTTATTATGCAAACGGGATTAATTAGCAGAGACTAATTAGCTAACTTTTTAATTATTGCCTTCAGGAAGAAAGTGTCAATGCAGGAGTTGTAGATCCCATAAAAAAATAACCGATTGCCGTGTTTGCGGCCAAGTACCACTGATACAGCTTCTTTTATTTGACATAAAAGAAAACCCGCGAAATACAAAAAGAACCACGTGATAGGGAAGCAGTTTCAGCGCTCCAAACGACCGATCAAGCAACGACATCCGCTTATGTTTGCAACGCTGTTCCGAACAGGGTTCGGCGTTTTGGGGTGGTGGCTAGATATGCGCCAGGAACTGCTTGCGTCATGGAAAGTGAGCGGGCACTGCTTTTCAAGGAAGTGAAGCGCGGCTCGCATGGAGCGCTTTTTCACGCGAAACCTCGCCTCGATTGATAGGCTTGTGGCCGTGCCGCGAACTTGAACCGTCACGAGCTGAAAAGACGGTCGCCCTGGCACCGATGCGAGAGTTGCTGGCGTATATCTCGCAACCATCGCAAAACGCCGAACCCCGTTCGGGACAGCGTTGCAAAGATAAGCGAATGTCGTTGCTTGGCCGGTCGTTTGGGGGCGCTGAAACTGCTTCCCTATCACGTGGTTCTTTTTGTATTTCGCGGGCTTTCTTTTAAGTCAAATAAAAGAAGCTGTATCAGTGGTACTTGGGTGCAAGCACGGCGACTGGTTATTTTTCTATGGGATCTACAATTCCTGCATTGACATTTTCTTCCTGAAGGCAATAATTAAAAAGTTAGTTAATTAGTCTCTGCTAATTAATCACATTTGCATAATAAAAAAATAATGCAGACTAGGACACGCGACTGGCAACAACCCTCAGTTGGTCTCAACGTTTTTAGATCCCTTTCAGTTTGCAAGCTCCCCCGCGCCGCGCCCGAGAAAGCGGCCCCCGTCCGCTTCCACTCACCACGCGGCGCTGCTGTCGCTGTCGGCCTAAAGCCCCTCTATAATTTGAAAGTAGCGACACTCTCCTCCACTCCGGCGTTTTCCTCCTCGAATATCCCCGCCCGCCGGCTGCGCGCGCTGCACACGGCACGCTTTTTTGGCCATCGCTCGCTCGCCGTCCGGGCAGTTGGTTGGCACATGCGCGCGCTCTTAAGTTCACGCTTTTTCCACGCTCTGTTATTGAATAAAAACACGAGAAAGACATGCGACACTCGTGTCTACCACGAGAAACATAAATTAGCGTCTCGTACGCGCAATGAAAGTGCCAATACGAGCGCTTGCGGCACGAACATCCTAAATTCGATCCTAAATTTCGATCCTAAATTCGACGGGCGGTGCTCACACTGTGGGGAGGTGTCTGACACCTACCACATTGTGTGGGCCTGCCAGCAGAACCCATCCCTACCCCCTATCCCGAACCCCACCCGAGAGGACTGGGAGGCGACCCTGTCCGGTTGCTGCACCCTCGAGGCCCAAAGGGCCTTAACGCAGCGCGCCCGGGCTGCGGCAATCGCCAATGGTGTGCCTGACTAGGCATCCCACCTAGTGGTTGTAAAGGGGTGACCCTTCAGGTCACGACCCCCAGCACCTCTCTCTATGATTAATAAATGTTTTCACCACCCACGAACAAAACCACTTGCTGCATACATCTCACATCCTTTTTTTTTACTTTTCAATACCGTCTGTCTCAACACGGCATAGTATATGAAGCATAATATTTACAATATATTTGAACATTCCTGAATATTTTCAGCATACCAATGTTTAGTTAAATGTAGATTAACTTCGAACTAATTATCGCGGAAGTACAGTTTATGAAGTTGTTCACGAGTGGAGTTTCAGAAGTGGGATGGTTGCTGGGAACAAGCTGGGGCATTTGCTTCGATGGCCGTCCTAAAATTTTTCATTAAGGTTCAATCTGAGTTTGGCACCGCGCAGTGCGCATGCAACGGCTTAATCGTTTTTGTAGTAGAATTTTCACGGTGGCTTAAGAACGAATATGAACTTTTTTCTACTAAGCATGAAACGACTTCAGCTCCCGCTGTCGGCGACCTTGAGGTGATGTCGAGCCGAAGCCGAGAGCCAAAGAACCGCGCACCGATTTTCCATCATCCAAGGAAAGTGTCCGCACCCCAAAATTTGGCCCTCTCAACCACCGAAATTTGACCTTCTCCGAGTTTCATCAAAATTGGTGTCACACCTAATTTTAATATGACCAATTCAATGGTGGGCTCCAAAATTAGGTGGACTATCCTCAAAATTTGTCTCTCCGGAACCCATAAATTTGACGTAGTCCATATTTGACCAACATTGGGGTCCAACCTAATTTGACTATGGGAAATGTTGGCTTCCAAATTTAGGTAGACTACCTCCAAAGTTTGGCACACTGGGGCATTTTCCGCCCACATTCTATTCCTTTTTAAATCCGCTTAAAGAGATGTTACGTTAGGAAAGAAAAAAACTGATAGCAACGACTGTGACAAAACCCAAGAGAAATTTATAGGGTCGTGCCTGACTAATATAAGTCGTGAGTATAAATACAGTCACAATATGACACACAGTTTTTCAGATGCAATGTTTATTACAGATGAGTCGTGTTGATTTACGCCAAAAATATACCTAAAAACCACGAATAAGCCAGCTGTGGACATCTGTCACCCGTTGGGTGCAGTCCTCAAAACAAAAGACAGAAAACAAAAACATACTTAGGAAAATGAAACAGCTCAGATGTAGGCCTATAGTTTTTGAGCGGATGATGTATTCAACAAAAGGCTACGCGACCATGCTCAACTAAAGCAAATTATCACAAACTGTAGCAATGAATATACAAAAATGGCATGCATTGGATATTTACAATACTTGAGTACATTCAGGCAACAATCGAAAGCACTGAAGTTATTAAAAAATGAATTTTTTATGTGAATGCAATATGAGGTCTTTTCCGAGAATGTGGCATTAATAATCTCACCTGGTAGAAGCGTAACGGTTCAGCAAAACAACAAATAAGCGTAGATCGTTAGACAAGTTGCATTCATAAAAAAATCTAGGTTAAATCTCGCTCGGGACATGCGCCGCATTACTGCGATGTGCACCATTACCAGAGGTTCGAAAAATTTACCGCACCGCGGATACCACTGCACGCATGCCAACGCTTTTGCTTATTATAACACGTTGAGCGGAACCATGCAGTGGCAACAATAACACGCATAACGACGCAAAATGATCAGTGAATTAAGTGAGGTTGTTGGCTTTGTGATGCGCATGCATGCAGTTCCAGTATACACAGTCGCTTGGAAGAAATGTACAGTTGCTCGCAGAGGTGGGCAATCTTCCTCGGGGTAAAGTTCTTGCGACCGATGTTCTGCAGCCGCTTTTTTCTTCTAATGCTGTCTTTCTTGCCGCTCGGAATCGCGGAAAGAACAAAGGCTTTTTCACGCCGGCTTGTGCACTGAAATGCGCAGCAACTCGGCATAGCGCTGCACTAAAAGAGCACGAATAACGGGAGGTGCAAGCGCGCAATGCCAGAGAGCTCGGTCGTAGCAGCGGCGGCTGGCCAAAAAATGGCGCCGACGAAAAATGAAAACACAAAAAGAGCGAACTTTCCGCGCGCTTTCCCCCCGGAGACCGCCCGCGGAGCCAATCACCGTTGAGAAAAGCGCTGATAGGAGAGGTGAGAGAGGAGGATCGGCGAGGGTGCGCGGCGCGGCGGCATAGTTCACAGAAAGACGGTACTTTCAATTATGTCGGCCCGGAGGCGCCGGAGCGCTCGCGCTTGGCAGTTGCTGTGACAGCCTGTTCTCATCCGCGATAACATTGGGAGCGAACACGTCGAACTCAAATTTGCTGTACTTTTGGAGCTGTCACGTTGAAACTTCAGCCTCAAGGTTAAAGAACTGTTTCGCCTGACTAGTAAGGGTGAGATAAAGAGCAGGCTGATGCCAGTTCGCAAAAAACCAATCGTTTGCATTGCGCTTTATCGCATCACGTTTGCGACGTTTAGCGCTGATGATATGCGTATGTTGGAGTAGAGCTATCAATATTTCTTCGGGAGAATGCACGAAACATTAATGAAAGGATAAAACTAGCGATGTTCCGCTTCTAGATCAGTCACGAAATTCCGCGCTATATTATCAACGAAGCACCGCACATGCGAGCAGCATTTTGCACGTTCTTTAGAATTCCAATTTCAGAGAACACAAGTATAAATGCACACACACTTAGCTGGATGCAGGGAGGGAATAACTATAGAAGAGCTTTTTATTTGCAATGATAGCACAGACAGGAGCAGCGTACTGCACTTTCATTTTTAGAATGTTAATTTCATTGAACACAGACAAGCATTAAATGCAGACACACTAAGTCGGAAGCACGGAGGGAATGGCTACTTGAAGGCTAGCTTTTTTATTTGCAATGACAATATTTCTGTGTTCTCTAGCCGACGGTTCACGTCTCTCGCCTAGCAGTGGATGCGTGTCAATATGACAAAATGAAGAACTTGGCATGTAAAAGTGGCCATATGCTCTGCACATCCAAGCCGAGCAAGGCTTTGCAATTCAAGCTCGTCTAGCAGCTCCCAAAAAACGTCCCTTTCAAAAACGGGACCTTCCTTCAAAGAAATCGGGATTGCTTTGTTTACAATGTTGGTAAACTCTAGCATCTTTTTGGTGGGATGCTTTAAGCACCCTTGCTTGAGGCTTTTTTATACTGTAAGATAAGCGTCACTGCCAACAACTGGCACAGGACAGCTGATATCTTCCATGCTGATATCTGCTGGCTGCTCCAAATCAGGCGGCGGTGACCATGGCGTAGACGCGAAGGGCCACGCTGGTCGGGCAAACAGCGTGGCGAGCGCCACCGCACGGAAGGAAACGGAAAGGCGACAATCCGCGCACCGCAGCTTTCAAACTGAAAGGGATCTAAAAACGTTGGTTGGTCTGAATGGGCTAGGGCACTTCGTCTTTGTTAAAAGCTTGGTTACATTTAGCTTGGACTCCCTGTAAAAGGACACCTACAAACATGAGCATGCGAACTTGGTACTGTAAGGCACGTGTTGACATGACAGTGCACAACTTTCATCTTCCTTATTTCCGAAGGGGAAAAAAAAGAAAAAGAATACTATTTCCTCTCCTGACGGTGGTTCGCTGCTCTCAGTAGAATTTACTTGGAGATCCCCCTCACTCGACTCGGGCTTCCTCTATCCCGATTCTCCTATTCTGCGGGGCGACCGCCATGGGATATGCCCTGGAACCAGAGTGCGATTATATTCATGATTATATAAATTCGTCTGGTAGATTCCTCTGCTAGAATGTGAATTCAGCACTTTTTCTTTTTATTATTTTTTATTTTGTACAAATTCTAGCTCTAGGTCCCAAAATTATCAGAATACTCCCCTCCTCCAATCCCCCCCGCCATGGGTATGTGCCATTAAGCCTGAGGGCATCATCATCATCAAGGACCCAATGCTGCGGTCTCTCTGGCAGGGGGTAACCTTGTGGCACTCTATGCAGACGCTCACTTCCACGAAGGATGTCCTCAGGTTGCAGCTCCGCCAGCTGCTCAGGCTGGGATATCGACTCCGCAGAAACTGTCGCATCAAGGTCAGACATAGGTTGCATTTCGTTGGAACTGAGGTGCTCCCTGGTGCGTCGCAGCTCTTGTCCGCTGTCTGTAAGTAGGGTGCATGACCGATGTGTGCCTGCAGGGCCTACAACCACAGCTGGCGCCCAGGTTCTGCGTATAGTGTCGTAAACTGATACTGGAAACCCGCTGCGAAGATGTGGTAGACGCTTGGCCGTCCGGTTGTAGAAGATCCGCTGCTTTTCTCTAATTTCATGGAGGCGATTTCGAACGATTTCAAATGGCGGTAGTTGAAGGCTATCAAGGGGTTTATTGCCAACGCGCATCTCGCTTCTATATCGGCGAAACTCAATCACATGACTCCAAAGCATAAACACGTTGCACGGAATCCAACAACTTCTCAAGGTTTTAGCCAGTCCATTGCTGCCGTTAGTCTTCCTTCACCTACTGTTTTCGTGCTTTGGGGACTTGGTTTTCGCCCGAGTGTACAATTTCACTGAAAAGGTGTTTTAGTATGCGAGACACGCATTCTTTGAAAATAAAAAAAAAACTGGGTTTTGATGAAAGGAAATCACGCAGTAACTGCCCAACACCTCGGTGGACACACGAACGGCTCCGCAAGAGAAGGGATAAAGTAGTGAGTGAAAGAAGAAAAGAAGTGAGAGGTGCCGTACTGGAGTGCCCCGGAATAATATCGACCACCTGGGGATCTTTAACGTGCCTTGACATCATGCAGCACACGGGCGCCTTTTGCTTTTCGCCCCCAACGAAACAGGCCCGCCGCGGCCGGATTCGGTCGCGGGAATTCCAGTTCAGTAGTCAAGTGCCCTTCCCAGTGAGCCACAGCGGCGGGTTGCATTTATCGGCGTGCTCCCGCTTATCCTTAAAAATAAAGCGCTGGGAACACGTGTCGTTTACAACAGATGGCACTACCAATACATAAGCCGAGTTTTATGTCCATAAATGGGAGATTTTCACTGGTGCGGCTGGAGCGCAATTTAACATCTGTATCGGTCACTGCGACAGTATTGTTCCTTATTTACTGACACTGTCCGCCTTGTGTGGGGCTTTTGCAGGAGTGTAAACAATAAAAAAAATTGTAAGAACAAGTAGCACGTTCTAATGTGGGTAATAAAATAGAGAAAAATACGTGGTGTTAACAATGCTTCCAGTGAAAAGAAATTTTTTGTAGTTAGCACGCACAGAGTCATAAGGATATACCATAGGTCTAGTACGCTTCATGCATTCAAAAATAAAACAAAATCATTGCTTGGGAAAAACAAGAACGTCGTTGATGTTTTTTACGAAGGCTTCGACGGATGTTCACTGTAGAACAGCATTACGCAAAGAGTGCCACTCATTTCTCAGAAGAAAGCGACTCGGACTACCCCCAATAAGTCGACTGAGTGAGTACCCGCTCGAAAGGCAGTACCAAGCCTATCTTCTTCATGCAAGAGGAGTGACTTTCCATTATTGTTTGGAAGCATGGGATTGCAAGACGGCAGATCTCCGCGGAAGTCTAGTTCCATAAAAACTGTGCAGTAGCTCTAGCTGGACTTGACGTCAGCTGATGCTCGTTTTCAGTGCGCTCCGGACGCCGAGTGCAGTCATTGTGAGTGCGTCTACCCACGCAAGCGGACAGCCTTCACGCCTCTTCTTTCATTCGATTGTGTGTAAGTGGGGTTTGACATTCAAAAGATCCACGTGGTTCGGTGTCTCGCAACATATGTGAAGGGTTGGGGATCAATTCAATCCCCTGGAGTTCTTTAACCTTCACAGGCACCACACGGGCGTACCTGCGTTTCACCTGCCTCGAAATACTCCCGGCGCTGCCTCAATTCAGTCCCGTGATATTAGGCCCCGACTGACACTGTTGGACCCACACTAGTGAAAGCCACCTATGCACACATCTCCTTAGCACTTAGTGTGACATCCTTGACCCACTTAACCGAAAGCAAGCTTATCCGGCGCCGGCCTCGCACTGAAAGAGAACTAGGCCCCTTCGAAGGGGATAATACACGTGAGGTGCAGCGTTGCCGCTGGGGTCCTTGTCTTCATAGGATCACGCGTCGCGAGGCGCTCACATACGCGGCTTTGGACTCTCGAGGGTGCACACTGCTATCTGTGCTCAATGAAGGCGAATACATTTGAGGCCAGGGTGAGCCTGGTGCCAATTAAGAGACCACGGTGATCAGTTGCTGACGAGCTGCCATGGCCCCCTCTGAGACGTAAGCCAACAAAGCGGAGTCTCAAACAGCTTTTGTGACGCAAGCCTCTACCTATGCTGCGCCTTCATTGTTTTTCTGGAGTTTCTAGGGGTGTCCTTTCTGCCATGGTTTTTATGCCGTTCCAGTTTCTGCCAGCAGGAAACTTTAGGGGCTTCACCAATACGGAGGCCCGTTATGGAAACTGACCGATCTAGACTAAACAGGAAAGCATGAGCCGCTGATACAAGTCTTTTACAGCTCAAGAACACATTCTTTCAAAAGGCTACAAGAAAAGAGCAAAAAAAAACTTTCCATCCTTCCACTAAGGTAGCGTTCAGCACCACTGCGGGCCACAGAACTAAATAGTCTTCGACCGCAGCCTTTCGTTCGGTGGTGAATTCCTCAAAGGTGAACCGCATTCTGTGCTGTCCGCTGTACTAGACATCGAAAGCACACCTGTAGTGCACTGCATGGTCTCCATAGCTTCAGTCTTAAAGCTCCCGGAGCTCGAACATGTAGCTGGCTCGCAGAAAGATGAACGCGTCGCCGAAGGAGGCATGGTTGGGGAGGGCATCTTGTCGATGGGTATCCCGCCTTCCACCATAGTGGAGTTAAGCGGACCCACACGCGGCATACCTATATATCCCTCTTCGGCAGCAGCGCTTGTTTCGGTGTAGAGGCTGTCCAGTGGAAATGAGCGGCATCCTCCGTGATCCACTGGTCTAGGCAGCCCAAGGACACTCGGACTGCCTGGCATGGTCTCACAGTTTACAGTCTCCCAACTTCCAGAAACCGAAGTTGACTCTCCAAGCAACGGATAAAAAGCAGATAAATTTAGCGAGGCCATATCCTGAATGGGACTTTCGCCTTGCACCATTGTAGAATCCAAAGGCCCAACCGGCATTGCAACTTGGTCATCTGTGTTGGCCGCACCACTTCTCTCAGATATGTTAAGGTCTGTGTCGGTTAACAAGCAGCACTGCGTGCTGTTCTCCGAACTGCCCAGGTGAGAAACATTCTCACTTCTTCGCATGGCCTCAATCTCCGGTGTCTCGCAGGTTCCCGAGACCGAATGTGTAAGTGGCGCGAGAAAGGACGCAGAACTAGGTGAAGCAGGCAAGGATGGAGGTGACATATCTTGGATTGCAATCCCACCTTCTACTAATGTTGAGTTTAACGAACCGAAAGGCACCGGATCGACGTTACACGGGTTCGCCACTTCGGAGCCGTCGTCTAGCGGTGAACGCACCGCTACCTTGGATGCAGAAGGTGCTGCTGGCTGGTCAGTTGGAGACTCCCCTCCGGTAGCCGGGTGAGGTCCTAGGGCTTGCGAGGACATTTCGAGGTTCAGATGGCTTCCACCAGGCTGTTAAGAGCTGATCTGAGGTGTGAGCACTTCGGATTCGCGTTCTTCGCCGAGCACAGGAAACGCAATCACGTCGCGAGGGCGGGTTCTTAGTTTTCTTTTGTGAGCTGGCGCTCGCCGCTCGCGCAAAGGAAAACTGCGCTGTTTCTTCGCCAGCCAAATCCGTCAGGGGCCTGGGGAGAGGCAAGGGGAGAGGTCGAACCGTCAACATTTCTCTTGAGGCAGCAACGTCCCCCTCCCTGTCTCTAACTCTTTGCACTCAGATCGGATTTCGGACAATAGCGTCAGTTCTAGGACTTATTTAATCTAAAACAGAGCGGGATTGAGCCAGTTAGCTTCTTAGCCCGTCGTAAAGTATTTAGTTTAAGCAAACTACACCAATCATGTTCCGCCAGAAGTTGGCTGTCTCATCCCTGTTCATGACCATCATCAGCAGAATTGAAAAAGTAGAACTCGCAGCTTTGAAAGCCATATTTACTGTGGAGAAGAAGAAGAAAATGGTCAGTGCAAACATCTAATCCAGGTTGCTCTACTTGTGCATGTTAGTCTTTCCACACAAGCTTGAACATTGTTATCACAAAAGTTTCAACAAAGTTTTTGAAAACGCTGTTGCCGTTGCTGCTGCTGCTCAGTTAAACGTCTCTATTTCAGAGACTTCCTTGCTCTTTGTTCTGCCTTCGTTGAAACATTGTCATGAATAATAGCACAAAAAACACCGACATAGGTAGCCGCGCCGAGTGTCGTGACAGTCGCGGCGAAATGGCGGAAGTTAAGGAGAGTTTAACGTTCATAAATGAGGAATTTGAAGAATTCAAAAAGCAGCTTGACTTTGTTTTGGCGGAAAACAAGGAATTAGAAAAGGAAACCAGCGTCTTTATGAAAGATGTACAGAGAATGAAAGGAGGATAACGGTTCTCGAAAGTAGACTCGTGCAGTGCGAGCAGTATCCGCGACGGCGCAACTTAGAAATAAAGGGGGTCATTGAAGCAGATCAACAGAATCGTTGGATGATTGTCGAGAACGTGGGTGTTGCTGTGGGTGAGGCAATATCTCCTGTTGATATCGAGACCTGTCATCGCGCGCCGACACGGGGAACCAATAAAAAGAACATTATTGCGCAGTTCAAAAGCTGCAAGCTGAGAGATCGTGTTCTCGAAAAGGCCAGGAAACAATCCCTCACAGATTCTTCACTTAGCTTGGCACCTGGCAGAAGTCAAGCTAAAGACATTCCTCTTAGTGATGGTCGCCTTGTGTTTGTCAGCGAGCACTTATGCCCTAGTCTGAAAAAACTTCTATGCTTGCCCATTCCAAGAATTCGCCAGTTTCATTGGCGATAAGCATAGACACGAAAGGAGAGTATTTTTGCACGCAAAGCTTAGGGTAGTGCTTCAGCTGAGATCAACTCTGCTGATAACCTAAACAAGATTGTATAGAACTTCGCTCCCATGTGACTGCAAATTATTTTCTTTATTGCTCTGCATGAGTATTATCAAGAGTTTGTTAGTCCAGAATTGCTCTAACTTTGCACCGACAGCCATATTGTAATGTCTGTTCTTCACGTTAATGCTTGATCTCTCGTCAACACAAGAGACCAGTTCCTGCTATATCTTGAGCAGTTTACCTTCAGATATAACGTTATTGTGCTAATCTAAACATTATTCTCTTCAACTGGTTCTGCGCCTAGCCTTGATGGCTGTGAACTTTTTTCTTCTTACCGAACTGCCTAACGCGGAGGTGGTGTAGCAGTCTATGTTTGTGAGCGTATTTGTTGCTATGTGGTCCACCAATTTACAGTGGTGTACCCGAAGTATACGGCCCTTGGTTTGGAAAGCGACAGGACCCTTTTCTATGTCGTGTATCGTTCCCCTTCGGCCAGTGCTAGTAGGTTTTTTAGGTTTGTCGACTGATCTTGATTTGGTGTCTATTAATGGCGTAAGGCTTGTTTTGGGTTTTGATTTGAACATTAACCTTGTCTCTGAAAGTGTTAGTTGCAATGATCTAATGTACAGAATAATATCCTCTGATTTCCGAAACGTGATTGTGAAACCTACCCGAGTAACGCCAACGACGTCTACTATTTTGCACCTTTTGAGCACTAGCGCCGACACACCCGTAGTTTTAGCTGGCACCATTCGCTGCAGCGTTAGTGATCACTATCGCCTATTTGTAGACTATACTTGCTCCACTCGCCGAGTGAGACCACATCTGTCTGTGCTCACGTATAAAAACATAAGTAATTCTAACCTGAAAGAGTTTAGCTATAAAATTTTGAATAATGACGGGACTTCGGTATTTGAAGTCACTTTTCTGGCTAAGTTTTTGAAACTTTACACTTGTTTATTCAAAACTCTCAAGCTTACAAAGCAAGAAAGAGAACCTTGGACTCATCCAGGGCATATACAGTTAATTCGGCAGAAAAATATTGACGCATTTTTAAGAAATAAGAAAGCATATTACAATGGCAGCTTTTGAAAGCTTCGTAATGGCGATACGGCCGAACGGAAGGACGCGGAAGTAAAATACTATTGACAGCTGCGTAGCAACACACCTATGTCTCGATAGCGAACTTGGCAAATGATTAATGAAGCGATTGGAGTGTTCCTCAGTCATACTGATATGCTTGAGCTGAGTGTTCAAGATGCAAACGGTCGTGAGGCAGGGAACAAAGTGTGTTTATTATCAGATAAGGGGCTGCAAACAGCTACAAACATGAGCATGCGCCTTTGGTACCATAAGGACACGTGTTAACATGGCAGTGCACCTACTTGCATCTTCCTTCTTCTCGAAGAGAAAGGAAAAGTAGAAAAAGTTAACCAGCTCACATGTCAGGGACCTAATTCTGCGGTCTCTATGGCAGGGGACAACGCAGTGGCGCTCTACGCAGACGGTCACTTTTACGAAGGATGTCCTCAGGTTGTAGCTCTGCCATCTGGTCAGACTGGGAAACAGACTCCGCAGAATCTGTCGCTTCAGGATCAGACATAGGTTGCATTTCTTTGGAACTGAGATGCTCCCTGGTGCGTCGCAGCAATTGTCCGCTGTCTGTAAGTAGTGTGCATGACCGAGGCGTGCGTGCAGAGCCTACAACCACAGCTGGCGACCAGGTTCTACCTATGGTGTCGCACACTGATACTGGAGACGCGCTGCGAAGATGTGGTAGACACTTGGCCGTCCAGTTGTAGAAGTTCCGCTGTTTTTCACTTATTTCATGGAGGCGATTGCGAACGGATTGTGGTGGCACCGTACGCGGCTCGAGGTGCTGGGGTAGAACCGGCAAGTGCGTCCTTATTAGGCGGCCCATCAACCTTTGAACGGGCGGCTTAGTTGCTTAGTTGCGTCTTCTCTTCTCCACCAATACCCGCCGCGGTGGCTCAGTGGTTATGGCGCTCGGCTGCTGACCCGAAAGACGCGGTTTCGATCACGGCTGCGGCGGTCGAATCTTGATGGAGGCAAAATTCTAGAGGCCCGTGTGCTGTGTGATGTCAGTGCACGTTAAAGAACCCCAGGTGGTCGAAATTTCCGCAGCCCTTCTCTAAGGCGTAGCTTGAGTCGCTTTGGGACTTTAAACCCCAATAAATCAAATCAAATCAAATCTTCTCCACCAATCAACTCTTCCCACCTCATCGAATACTTCTTCATTTTCTTTATTCTGGGATTAATACACGTCATGCTTATCGTCATCCCATTCTTCTTTTCCAGATTTTAGTTCATACTTCTATTTCCAATTTCCTAATATATGTGACACACGCACAGGCACACTCAGACTGACGTAGCAGTCGACAGTCACTTTGCAGCTGGGACATTGTCTGCCACACTGCGACACAGCGAATAACTGCGCTTGGCCTTCTTTGATGGCCTGCCTGGTGGGACACGTTTCGAGCCTTTGTGCAGGCCAGGTCGTCTCCTTGCGATGCTTGTTGGCTGCACACTTATCTTGCCTCGGCACCTTGAAACTTTGCAGACTGCAGCTGACATGTTTATTAGTGCTGTGACAAAGTTCTGCTTGTTTGGAAGGCTTTTCAGTTTTTTCGCAAGTCTGGCTGTGTGCTTCATGCATGTCTGGTTGTTGTTAACTTCAGCCTTTAGGTGCCGAAAGGCGTCTATGAGGGCTTCAAAAGGGTCTTCCTCCAGTTCCTGAAACACACACAAAATAAACTAACAGTTTTTTGCTTAAACGCTGCTGTTTGTCTACCCATGGGCTGATTGTTATAATCTGTTGCATGCAAAGAGGAAGCTGAGCTGTGTGATTCGCATACTTGTTAGATACTGGCATGACACTGTTCGTTAAGCTTCCTTCCATCGAAAAATGAGCGAAGTTTTGTGATGCATATGTGGTAGAAGTAACGTATTATTCATAAACCTTCTTTATGGTGCCAGTAGCAACAGAATCATGGTTGCTAAGAGGCAGCGTGCCATTCGGCGTGTGTAGGCTGTTGCTGCTGTGGGCAACAGAGAGGCATGTGAGAGGAGGATGATGAGTCATGCAGATGGTGCAAGCACATCGTCTGATCATGGGGTGGCTTCACAAACAGTGGCATCTGGGCCTCCCCACTAAATTTAAATTTACTTCCTCCATGGGCTAAAATATGCATAAACTGTTGTTAGGTCCGCTTGCTTTGGGGGGAAAATTTCATAATTAAGAATTTCTGCAGAATTCTTGTTAGTAACCACAATTTAGTTTTTTGTTATTGCAGACACCAATCGGAGCGAGAGAATAACAAAAATGTGATTGGTTTTTTTTTAATTCCCATGAAAGCCAGCCTATTGTTACATAGTTTTGGTGATGCTGTGACATGCTAGACCTCTGCATATACATAAGGAAGTGAACGTGTCGTGCTTGGCGGCTGTAGTTGCAACGTGTTCACAGTCCTGTATAGGAAAAGTCATGATCAGGGTGTCGAACCGGCATTTTTTCGGGTTCGGTTCGGGTTCGGGTTCACGCCTTTCGGGTTCAGTTCCGGGTTCGGCTCCAGAGGGCCATTCCGTTCCGGTTCGAACCGGTTCGGACCGCCTCGAACCGGTTCAAACGGGTTCAAACGGGTTCAGGACCAAAAAAAATTAGAACACAGATGGGTTTCAGACAACCTTGCTATGCGTTTTTTTTTCTTGCACATTGGTATACAAAATAAAAAATGAAAAGATTTGTTTACGAGAACATAAAACTGGGCAAGTTGGCAAGGGTTCACGCTTAAGCAGCGCAGTAAGCAGGACAAAAGGAGGACTGGAGACGACACAAACGCTGACTAGAAACTGGTTGTTACATTATTGGGAAAGTATATCAAGGCGGAGGACACAGTCAACAATCCAAAAAACAGAAGAACAACGATCACAACTAAAAAACCATACTGTGCATGCATGTCACAGTCGAGTCATGACATCTTTTTCGACGAAATTCGAAGACTATATTCCATAGTAGACGGCACTCCCCTATCTCCTAGACCTCACACAGTTGCCAAGAAATCCTGACACCTTATCTATGAAATTGGTGGATGGTGAGGCAACACGCTCAACTGCTTCCATCTTGATCATAAAGGCCTCCACCATCTCCCTACCAATTCGATCAGGGTGATTAAACAGGATTCTTCTCTTTCTAAGTGGGGAAATATTGCGCATTTGTTCGAACACCACAGTTGGGTGCAAACAGTAGCGGTGTCGTACAATTTTGCTTTGCACTGCAGTGAGTGCAACGATTGCTTCCCCCAGTAGATAAGACAAGTGTCCTGTTTAATAACCCTGTTTGCATTTGTAGGGAATTGGTCGAGGCCTATGTGATCAGGAAGTAAGCAGAAGAGTGTGTTGCATCACCATTTATTAATTTGGTATATAAGGAGACACGCTTTCTTGGCAATTGTGTGAGGTCCAGGATATAGGGAAATGCCGTCTACTATGGAAGATATTCTTCGAATTTCGTTGAAAAAGACGTCATGACTTCAATAATGTGCATGCACAGTATGGTTTTTAAGTCTTAACCTTTGTTCTTCTGTTTTTTGGGGTTGTTACCTGTGTCCTACGCCTTTATATACTTTTCCCAGAATAAAATAACCAGTTGTTAGTCAGCGCTCGCGTGTACCCCTTTTTTCTTTTGTCGTGTTTACTGCGTTACTTCAGCGTGAAAAAATTGTTTAATCCGAGATGTTCTCACTTTACCCATTTCATTTATTGTCCGTAGCAAAAAGACGAATTTATGGCAAGAGCCGCAAAATGAAATGAACTCGAAATTAATTAAAATCGGCTATGTATACGCTATAAGCCACCTTATGAGGTGTAAGGCGAAAAGCCGCTGGATTTTGCGTCTACAAGACCTTCCTGCTTGAACAGTTTGGGAGACCCCGTCGCGCAAGTAATAGGTCTGCCTTGAAGCTTGAGTCAGTTGGGACTTTCTCGTACGCAGTGTACTTACGGGGCCCCAAAATTGCCGCCGCACTAGCCGTACTTTCCCGCGCACTACTGAGAAACGAAACTGTCATGTATCGACACCGACATACAGACGGACATCTTTCCGTCGCACCGAAACCGACTTTCCAGTCCCCCCTTCCTTTACTACATGGTGAGAAAATGTGCGAGGATCCCTCTACCGCCCATCCGCCGCCCAACGAGAGTCTCGTGGGAGCACTGGCTCTCCCTAACATCCAGAATTTACCAAACATATTTTATTTAAATCACCTATCCGACATCGCCTTTGTGACTCAGGTTATATATCCCGAGCCCCTATAGCTCAGAATCTTCAAAAACACAGCTAATCGTGGCTTCTCACTATAGTACAGTAATAAATTACGACATTGGCTTATTGTGATGACGTCAACCTCTTTTCTTCTGATTAAAAAAGTATGATAAAAAAACACACGCTTGGATGGGTTGAACACACTTCGTTTTGGCACGGACACAAATTGGCAACATCTTCATTGCAACGTTGAGCTGCAACATTCTAGCAAGTGCAGCACTGTGCGAGGAAGAAGATATACTTGCACTACATAGAATGTTTGTGGCTTTTCCTGGAGCGCTATCAAATCCAACCTTTGCGTCAACAGAATTTTTTGCTCCCTTGATAGAGTGATATAGAGTGGTTAATCTGGGACGCACCATTTGTCCACCAACTTGCCTAAACTACAAACAACCCCTTTCTGGCAGTTGTGCTAAATAGGCGACTAAGTGCTCGCCTGTCTTTTCGGGACATGCTCGCGAGAAAACTTTGTGCTGATTTATTCGGTTTTCTCACTCTTCGCTTTTACTTACCTGTACGGCCTCTCCACAAGGCAGATGACAAATGTTGCGATCAGTCAGTACTTCCTCTGCCCATAAATCTACCTACCTAGACTTTTACCTAGACTTTCTTGATACTAGTGTATTAAATCGAAATCAGCGAATGTACAGTGGAGCCCACTTTAATGGCCGCAGATATAACGAACGCTCGCTTATTACGAGCGGGTGTGGTGCTATCGTGAAAATATGCATAAGGGCAACGGAAATTCGTCGCAGATACAGCGAACAACTCTGGCCACGCCACTCGGTTATAGCGAGCGAGGTGGCGCGGTGAACTACCCCGAGGTTGTAGAGGTCTATCTTCCGCTAAGCACGCAGATGAAATACCGCCTCTCAACCTTCATTACACCGCCCCGGAAAGAGCATGTCAACCTAGAAATGGAATTAAAAGGCGGTACTGCCGTGCGCAGCGCTAACCGGAAAGTCAGGCATTCGATAACACTGTAAACGGTAAAGTAAACACGGTAACGATATGCTATACCTCTCCGTTGAAATAGTAAGTAACCGCCGGCCAAATCCGCTTCGATGGCCTACGAGGGCAGTCATTGCCTACGCGTTCGCCGGCTCGGCAAAGCATCCCGAATGGAAAAAGCGCGGTGCGCGTGAGAAAGGGGCATCGTCGAAGGCGAAGCTTGCTGGCCACGTCGGTCACGTGGTATGCATAGCCAGCCCAGTCGTCTCCATCTTTTGCGCCGCTACCATGTGCAGGCATTGTCATACAGCGGACAGTGCAACGGATGCATTCGGCGCCACAAGCGCTGCGCTACTTCGTCGCTGCATCAGCCCAGGAACGACAGAAGAAGCTCGAAAACACGCGTGACCAGACGCATGCAGATTTCTGGCACCGCTTCGTTGATCCATAGCCGACCACATGTTTCCTCGGATAACTACGTTCCTGCGGACCACAAAATCGCAGAAGCGCGTGCTCTGACGAAGACGTTGAACACCAAGTGCTATCTCTCCTTACTGCCAGGAATCTCATTTATGTGACCGACCTGCCACCAGTTGCCATGCAGACTTCATCCATGATTAGTTATACCCTGTCCTTGAATTTTATAGTTGGCAGCAAGGTGTCGACGAGGATCAAATGACCGCTCTAGATAGCCTGGAAAGAGCCGCGACAGGCTCTGCTTTGCACAACTAGGCACGCATAACGCAGTTTTATAAGAAATAAACGCCACTTTCAACGGCCTTAGTATTTTTGGCTGTTGTGCGAAGAACCCACTTGCTACGAACTTAAGATATAACGAACGGAACCCGCGTGATCGTCAGGTTCCTTATAAGTGGGCTCGACTGTAGTTTCAATCGGCCACCAAAACCTTTTTCACGCTTCAGACATGGACGCACCTTCCCGCCAAAGGGACGTTTCTACCGTGGTCAGTGCAATTCTACCTGTGCGATGAACGAGAAACAATTTGAGCAATAAAATGACATTTTTGTCGTGATGCTGTGTTCTTTTGGGACATACTTAAGCAGTCTCTTAAAAAACCCATCGACACCATACATTTCATTCTAACATTTATTACTGCGATGAAAAACTCCGGAATTCCGTGCGAACTCTTCATTGGACCGCTTAGCGTGTGGAAAACCCGAATGATGGATGAACACGCAGAACCGCCGCGTTCAACGAGGTCAATGTTCAGACAACAGTGCACTTTAACGCAGGAGGAATACGCTGCACAAGTTCAACCTCCTGACTCATTCCTCTTTCTCGACGTGTGCACCCTCTGGAATTTTCATGTGTGGGCGGAGAAAGGCAGTTATGGTGGCATGAGGCCTTATGCCGAGATCGCTGTATTCAACGCTGTCAAGTAAGGCATGAGGAGGATCAGAGAGGTTCCAAATATTCCATGCAACAACCATAAAAAGAAGCGTAGAAGATAGCCGAGTAGCCTAAAGCATCTGTAAACAGGGTTTTCTGTTGCGCCGCCATTTGTACGAATCGAACTCGGAGTCAAAGGTTAGAGTATGCATACTCTTTTAGTTGTTCTTTTTACTGCGTTAGCAGTATAGTCGGCTTTCCCAAAAATAACCTCAATGTATGTGTATGTGTGTGTGTGCGTGCGTGCGTGCGTGTGTGTGTGTGTGCGCGCGCGCGCGCGCGCGTGTGTGTGTGTGTGTGTGTGTGTGTGTGTGTGTGTGTGTGTGTGTGTGTGTGTGTGTGTGTGTGTGTGTGTGATTTTGATTTGATTTTGATTTTGTGGGGTTTAAGGTCCCAAAGCGACTAAGGCTATGAGAGACGCCGTAGTGAAGGGCTCCGGAAATTTCGACCACCTGGGGTTCTTTAACGTGCACTGACATCGCACAGCACACGGGCCTCTAAAATTTCTCCTCCAAAGAAATTCTAGCCGCCGCGGCCGGGATCGTACACGCGTCTTTTGGGCCGGCAGCCGAGCACCATAGCCACTGAGCCACCGCGGCGGTGTGTGTGTGTGTGTGTGTGTGTGTGTTTGCGTGCGTGTGCGTGTGCGTGCGTGTGCGTGTGCGTGTGTGTGTGTGTGTGTGTGTGTGTGTGTGTGTGTGTGTGTGTGTGTGTGTGTGCGTGCGTGTGTGTGTGTGTGTGTGTGTGTGTGTGTGTGTGTGTGTGTGTGTGTGTGCGTGCGTGCGTGTGTGTGAGAGAGAGTGAGACTTCGAGAAGTAGATATAAGTAACCAGACAGAGATTTCAGGATCGAGGAGTGCGATAACACCGGATGGAGCCGCGCTGGCGACTGGCAGCAATTTTTTTTTAGAAGCAGAACGATTTCAGCCAATCGGCATAACGAAATAACTTCAACACTACAGCCAAACGGGTGAGTTGGTAAATATTGAAGGCAAACAGCGCAATGACGAAGGCAAACAGGAAAATAACTTTATCGCAGTTACATTTCATCGCAGTAGCATCTCTCTGGACGTAATCACTATCGCATGCCAGCGAGCGGATGTATTTCCGCATTGCCCTTTTGTGCTCCCGGTATTTAATTCTTTTCTTATTAGTATATTTCCACCGTTGCCAAGAACCCGTCTTTCGTGGCTTATTTCCGAAGCGCCCAAACAAGAATATGTGGATTCTAAAAAAAAGAAAGCTGCACCAATTTATACATCCTTATTTTGATAATACTAGTAGTAATATCTCGGGTTTAACATGTCGAGTAGACATTGGGGCTGTAGGATAGACGGTGTAGTGAAGGGCTCCAGATTAACGGAGACAAGCTGGGGATTTTCGACGTGTGACAGAGCATGCTAGTTTTTGTATTTTTGGATTCAGGTGCCGAGCTGCGCAGCCATTGAGCCATTTTTTTTCTTCTTCGTTGCCCTACAGACCCATCGTGAGGGGTTTTATTTAGAAACTGCTGTATGAGACAATGAGCGCCTCGAAAAGTAAATGTTGCACTACCCACTGCGGTGGCTCAGTGGTTAGGGCGCTTGGTTATTTATTCGGTGTACCCGGGTTCGAATTCGGTCGATGGAGGCGAAACGCAAAAGGCACTGTGTGCTGCGCGATGTCAGTGCAAGTTAAAGGGCAACTGCGGCACTTTTTGAGAATTTCGCTATACTCAAGGATTCAAATCTACATAGGCTGTTGGCAAAGCATGCTAAGTTTTTTGCACTACTATTTAAAATAGTGACGTAATCGATGATTAAATTTTGCACTTCTCAAAGCAACGGAGAACCGCGGGGAAGTTCAGTGTGACGTCACGGAAGGTAATCAATTTACCGCTGCCTTCAGCCACGCCCTGCCGTGTCTCGTTGGACGCTGCCAAACAATGTTCGGTGGGCTTTGCTTTCGGTGGCGTTAGTTTTTTTCCCTTCCAAGCAGGCGTTCATGCGTTGGAAATGTACCAATACCTTCGATGACGTCATCATGCATCCCGCACTTAGCGTTGTGCGCTGCAGAGAAGCTTGCCGTCGCAATCTTAAGTGGTGATTACGTCACCGTTTGAAATGCTAGGCTGGGACTTCGCATACTTTATCTGGAAGTTTCACCCATTCAGCACTTTTAAGCCCTATGCAGTTGCCCTTTAAGGATCCCCAGCTGGTTGAAATTATTCTGGAGCCCTCCCCTACTGCGCCTGTTTCTTTTTTTCTTTCACTCCCACCTTCCTCTCTCGCTTACGGCGCGGTTAAGGTGTCCACCAAGAACTGAGACAATTACTGTGCCATTTACTTTCATCAAAAACCACCATCACAATGTTGTTGGGTCCTCGCGCAAATATTTCATCTATTTGTGGGAAATGACGCAAATAAAAGGAAGGCATTCTCAATCGGGTCTAAAATGACTATGATACCCAGTTTTATTGCGTGTTTTCTCCTTTCAAATGGCGCCATAGATATTAGAATACATGGATCACCGTGTGGTATTCGTCTACTGCCACTAAATAATTTAGAAAAACAATTTTTTCTCCCATGCTGTTTAGGTTTCATCAACCGAATGATGGTTGTGACGTGAGTTCAACATTAGAGCACGTGAGGCACGGGAAAACTAATACAAACGCTGATACGTTGTTTTGACTCACTACAGCCGGCTTCAAGACCTATAATTACCATGAACGACGTATCAACAGTTATCTTGCCGTTTTATTGCACCTTACGCTACCCAATTTCCACTACATGTCACAGCAATCTTTATGTTGATGAAAGCGAAACAAGGTCAAGAAGAAATTCAAATAGAAATTATTTATTACATGTTGGTGAATAACACACGGTGCTCCATGTACACCAATGTCTAACGCAATGTTTCAAAGAAGAAAGCACGCAAGCAAAAATTTGTTGTCTATAGTACATTATTGGGTTATAGCAGTCCTAACAATTTGATTAAAGATTTACGCAAATATGTAAAAGGAGAGGAGTAATAACTCAAGATTTCACGTAAACCTGACATACAAGTCTTTACAATTGGCGGTAGTACATTACAGAACCGTCTATTAGGCTTCTTCCCAGGCACCAGACATCCTGTAAGTTTGATGTCTCATATACTGGGTACCATTTTCGCACTTCCCAGCGCAGACAGCTACGGGCGGGTAAATCTATGCGATAGATCATCTCATTTTGTCCGAAAACAAGAAGTATGCCGGGATGCAAAAAAAGTGGGGCTGAACCGGGTCCCGAACCGGTTCGGAACGGTTCCTTTGAATCGTTCCGGTTCGGGTTCAGTTCCAAGAGGGCGAAAAAAATATGGGTTCGGTTCCGGTTCCGGGTGAAAATTCGGGTTCGGTTCCGGTTTCGGGTTCGGGTTCGGTTCCGGTTCGACACCCTGGTCATGATACTGTCATCTCTCGAAAGAAGCATTAATGGTAGTGACAAAAAGTTTCTAGTTTCGAACAATGCTCACCATCCATTCTTGGGTTTTTATCTTCTATGGTACCAGGCTTTACATTAATGAGTGAGGGAACTCCGAGGCCAGACGGCTGCGCCTGGCTTGCATGCTTGGTCACAACAGCATGTGTAGGATTGTGCACCATGGCAGACTTAGAGAGATAAATCAGTCACTGGGAGACATTTTGTCAAACAAGCACCATTCTTCAAGTGGAGAGAATACCAAGTATTACCTTATGGTGAACTACAACCAGCACATGCTATTTTACTGAAGGTACATTTGAAGTACAAGGGTTTTTTTTAGAAATAAACGTGTATTTATTTTGTGTGTTATGTTTCCTGCAAAATGTTGTACATTTTTCCTTATGATTTCACAAAATTTTAAATTCTCCACCACAAAAAATGTACCGTATTTTCCGGTATACATTTGAAGTACAAGGGTTTTTTTTTAGAAATAAACGTGTATTTATTTTGTGTGTTATGTTTCCTGCAAAATGTTGTACATTTTTCCTTATGATTTCACAAAATTTTAAATTCTCCACCACAAAAAATGTACCGTATTTTCCGGTATACAAGATGCGGCTTTTTTTTCAAAAATCTTGCTGGTGCGCTATACAAGTGTGCGTCTTATATGCGAATTTTTCGTTTTTTTTTTCCGAGTTCAGAGATTACTCGGGTTCATGCTCAAACTTTTTGCACCGAAAAAATATCACTACCGGTAACGCGGTTGTAACACGGTTAATGCTTCGATACCGGAACCGCCGTGCATAACTTTTTTTAGGTGAACTTTATCATGAAACGGCAGGGATGACGTCTTCGGGAGCACAAACGTGCGGCTGTTTCGGAGGCCCCAAGCAAAAGTAATGAGAAATGCTAAAAGATGGCGACAATCGCACTTCTCGCCATTGTCAAGACAAGCCAAGACAAGATGTACTCATGGGGAGCTCATTCGTTTTTTCTTTCTTTTTTGCTAAAACGTGGGCGGGTATGGCGTGGGTGTTGCCTTTTTCAATAGCTTAGCGTTGCTGAAGAATTTCTCACAGGTATGGTGCATATCGCGATGGTCACGCAAGCGGGTTTATTAAGCCTCACTAGCCTAACTTGGGTGCGCCTTATACGCTGGTGCGTCTTATATACGAACTTTTTCAATGACAGCTTGCATATATGGCGGGTGCGTCTTATACAAGGGTGCGTCTTGTACACCAGAAAATACGGTAGTCACTTCTCATCAATGACTATGGTTTATAATGACTCCGGCTAACATAGAGTTGCCGTAATTTGTCTTGCAAATGTATAGCGCCATAGCAAACCTGGTTCAGTGGTTGATCACTGGAGGTTTCCCTACTTTCTGGAGGTCTGTACTGGGTAGTTGCAGCTGTTGAGGTGGAGGGAGTGTTCCAAGAACATCGGTGGGAGCCTCGCCACACACAGCATTTTGCAGCGCTTGTGTCTTCTCATGGAGGCCTTCGAAGAAATCAATGCTGGGGCAGTTGTCTCCGAGCGCAAGCTTTCCAAGGTTGTAGCGACCTTCTCTAGTCAGCAGAGGTACATTTGGGAAGATCCCACCAAACACTTTGTGCACGAGTGCCTGGTGTTTACAAAATGCACCCTGCTGTCCATAGCTGCAGGTGCACAGGCCGATGTCAGAGTACACCGTGTAAAACTTGCTCTCTGGACTGCCACTTGGGACGACATAATGCCCATCTCCGTCACACCTGATGTTGTTTTCGGTACCTTCTGGCAGTTTCTTCAGAAGCCTCTCATATTGCAGCATGTGCCCATTGAGTGGGCATGGTCAAGTATTCTGTGCAAGAAATGCTATTCCCACACAACTGATAGGAACTCAGCTAGGGCCACAAGATTAAATGCTTTAGTTCTATGCAGGATTATGTCTTTCAGAACCCTAATCGAGGCCTCTGAATAGTTGTTGGTGTTGTGGCCTCGTGTCTTTGCTGACAGTGTCTTTGCGCTCTGTCTGTCTCTTGGCTTTTTCCTGTGGCTGTCTTTTTTTATAGCGCAACTAGGTTCCTTCAAGCAATGCACCAACTTGCCCAACAAGAAGTTCTTCTCAACAGTCGGAAGAGCAGCACCCATTCTTCTTCCTTCTCCAGTAGCGCTTCAGTGTGGGTGATGAAGCCCTCGTGCTTTTGGGAGCGAAGGCCTTGTTCGGTGGCCTCCAATGCCTCTCTACTATCAGCGTGCATGATCTGCAGGGTTGCAAGAAGAAAAAAAAAGGAATAGCGCCGATCAGAAGCACTTAAACACTAGCGTAGTACATGAAAAACTTCATATTTCTGTTATGAACCAAGTTATAAGAAGTGCATTCCAAACATTTACATGCAGTCTAAGAGCTTAGCTTTATTATTAGTCACTGTCCAAAATTTTCATCATTGGTGCTGCCATTTCAAAAGCGGTTGCTGTACTGCACTCCAGTAGCAGGAGGAAACACTAGTATAGCTTCAACGGAATAGTAAAAACTTCACTCAATTATGAACAAGAGCAAAATTGCTACAATTATTCAAACGTACGTTGGGTTTGTCAATTTGGCCTACAGATCCCTGGAAGAATGAGCAGGTGCATTAATTTTGGGCACACATTAGGAAAAGTTTCATGAAGGCCTTGGCAATGAATGAGCAAGCATTCATGCAGGATTGCAAGACCTCTACGAAACGCTGTTACCAAAATTCAACTTTTTGAATTGGTTACAAGCACGGCAACAGATTTTAACTCTTGTTAAGGGTCATTTTACTGCCATATTTGTGATCCAGATTCTGACCACTCTTCAGAACTGGGAGGGAGTGCAGTGACATCTGCATGGAGCTACATAGGGTTGTCATAAATGTACAAACTTTTTGTTCCAGGTCACTGCTGGGGCTACCTGGTGTTACACTTATGACCCTGAGAGAAAGCAGCCATCTTCTTTGGGCAGAGTCCCTACTTGCCGTGAATGGTGAGACAGATGCACGGTGTAAGAATATATTTAGGTGTTGACACTGCGCTCGGCGGCGCGACCAGGACTTGTTCGCCGCTCCCTGCGCTTCTCTCGAACGCTGACAGATGGCGCTACGCACCCGGGGCCCCTAGTCGCCGAGCTTCGGCAGCCGTAATGCAGATGCCACGGGATCTTTCGGTGCCGCTGCGTGTACGCATGCTTTGTGAAGTGCGGCAAGACAACGAAGGATTGAAACTGCTGTCGACACTAAATAATTTTGGGCTACTTCGTGTTTTTCTTGCTGAGACTGCATGAATTGGCGGAACAGCAGCGAGGACGCAGCCCTGTGCTGCTTCCGAGCTCGTTATCGAAATGCGTTCATAGCAAATTTTTTTTCGTTCATCCGCACGACTGCTGTGAGCATAGTTAACTACACTGCCTCTTAAATATAAAAGGTCGGACTCAACGCGCCCACATTTGGCCTGAAGAGCCTACGCGTACATTCAAACATTGCTTGAGCAGTGTATTGCGCCAATGCTGCGAGATGACCGCCGTGTTGAGAACATGGTTAACTTCGGCCACCTGGAGTTCTTTAATTTGCACAGAAACCTCAAGGACGTTTCCGCATTTCGCCTGCATCAGAAATACTTACTCCGCAGCCACGAATAGAACCCGCGCTCTTGTGCTGTATTGCAGAACGCCACTGCCGCTATACACGCGAACGCCGGGACCAAAACAAAAATCCAAGTGTGCATTTGCGGCTTTTTAATAGCAAGTGCAGTCCACAATTAGGTACGCGAAACGCAAATAGTTACTGGAAATGCCACTGGCGTTGTTTCTGCCAATCTTATCCCTCAGGTCGGCACCGACGATGCTGAGTGGTTGTCTCTAGCACTAGGCCCGAGAACGTAGGTGTAATGCCGGCTGCGGTGGCCGCGAAACAACGCAAAAGGTGCCCGTGTGCTGTGTGATGTGAAGAATCCCATGTGGTCTAAGTTTGGAGCCCTCCATTGCGGCATCTATTAATGCCCATATGCCCTTTCGGGACATTAACAGCACAATTTGCTTTTTTTTTTTGCTCAAATGCGGCCTGAATAGCCATTCTGTTGAACAAACAAATTTATTACTACAAGTAGCCTCTCTGAGAGATGTGATTTCCTGTAGTCACTAGGTTACGCACAAAACACAGTGAATCACAACCTACTGGGCTACTTTCGTGTAATCAAGAGCCAAGACCGTGACTGCAATTGTGATGATCACTGCATTCGTTTATTTGGACGATACACTGAGCGAATCATCCTCTATCATCTAGGATGAGCACAGCTTGGCCTGTTTCTTTTTTTCTTGACACTGCTTTGTCATGACTGCATTGGTGTGCTTACAATGCTGCCTCATACGCATGCTGACGTAATAGTGGAGGAGCTGTGCGAGTACTTCTTCCTTGTGATCAGCACATGGGAATGTCATCGTGTATGTATCTATCACTGCGTCTATGGTGTCCCAGTACACCGTGTGGCAGTCTGCATAGTCAACAAAAAACCGCTCCGTATGCTTTAGAAGGTCAAATATGTTGACGTTAGGGTGGGTAAGACCCCCTCTGGTCTTCACATTTGTTAGAGCTGCTTCAGCAAAAGAATTATTTTTTACGCTGAAGGCTGACAAGCAAGCAGCGCAGCTGGTAACTCTTCGCATCTTTCTGCACAAAAAACCGGTGACATAATAAAGTATGCAGTCTGTAATGCTCGGGAAAGTGCTTCGCGCAGACGTGATCGCTCGGTTGCAATATCCTATCTGCTCTGGGAATTGCCCGGCGCCAAAGTTCTAAGCGAGCAGGCTCCGACGGAGCTTTAAAAAGTGAAACTTGATCCGGACAACTCCGGTAGCCCGAACTGCAGTTGGGTACGAAGCACTTCTTACCCATAATTGCGTCTAGCAGACTTCTGGACCCGGCTGAAGTTGACAGGTGTGTCACAGCAACAAACAACAGATCACAGACACAATGCACATAGGACGCGACGACCGTCCATGGCGTCGGCCCGTGCCACCACGTGCGTTTCCACAACTGTCAATCCGGCTTGTGCCAAACCGCGACACAAAAAGCTAGTTCTAGCAAAATTTGCTCGTCCACGATGGAAGCTGACGACGTGGAAGCTGAGATCGTGGTGTTCACAGCTTGTGATGCACTCTCTCAGCCCAAAACATCGACCAACGCAGCCTAAAAGGGCACCTAAAGCAGGGCACGCCGGAGAAGGGAATATACGGCTCTGGGCACGCCGCTTGCCGCACCGAAAGCGAAGGGCCTCTGCTCCGCAGCGCCCCCGCGCCGCTGCGGTCGGCGCATGTACTAGAGGGCGAACACAATCTGTGCGCGCTCTCCGCCGCGGCGGGCGGCCAGTGTCAACACCTAAATATATTCTTACACCGTGGACAGATGTAAAGTCAAGTGCATGTTCAGGACTTTCCTTGGCATCGGTGGGATTGTGTAAAAAAAAACTGACACCAGAAGGACGAAGAATCAGTTCCACCTGCTACTGTGCCATTTTGCAGCACCTGGAGACATAACCCTAACAGGCCTACTGAATCATTTCAAGGCTCCCTTTTCCAGATTTGCTGGTTTTTATGGATAATTTGATGCCAGCCATCTGTTCAAGTTTTCCATTAATTCACAAATCATGAATATAATCTAGCCCACTTATAACGACTGCAGTTATGACTAACAGTTATTACAAATGAGGTAGAGCTACCGTCAAAAAATCTGTTAGGGCTATGACATTGCATCTTAGATAAAACGAACAACCTTGGCTATATAACTATGTTATAACTAACAAGTAGGCGCTGTAAGCTCACTCCCACAGCCTCCCCGCTACTGTGGTCTCCCAAAGAAAATGTAGCTGTCTCTCCCTCCCCCTTCCTCCCCCCAAATAAATAAATAAAAAAGAGTGGATTTTAAACTTAACTACCGGCCAGGTGTGCTCCAACAGGCTACAGGGTCATTCAGTGCTTGCGTGCATGCCTGTTGGGTGAAGCATTTAAAGTGGAAACAGAAGCATGGTAAGCTCTAGACAGGGGCAGTGTTGGAAGCAAACTGCTGCACATGGCCGGTGCCTAGTCAATGACAGCGATTTGAGAAGCTTGGATACCAGTCACGAGGTATGCCTTGCAGGCCCACCCAGTCACGTGATTCATCACTTGTCCAATCGGATTTCTGCTCTCTGCGCGGCTGCCGCGTCCAGGCAATTCGTAGACAGCAGATAGCTTGTGTCACCCTTGTTTAGAGCTCTCGAACAGTGTGCGCTGTATTATTGAAAGTAGCAGCCATTGTTTTTTGGTAAGGTGCTATTTCCCATCTATTCGACTGCATTCTGGTTGAAAGATTGCTTCAAGACCCTAGTAGTCACAGCAAGCTATAGCTTTATTTGGAGCTCTATGCGTTACTTGAGAGCTTTACAGAAGGGTCATGTATACTGTACATTATGAGTGCTCATGCGCTGCAGTAGCTTTGTCGCTGCACCCTGAAAACGTTTTTGAGGATTGAAGACGAAGGCTTTCGCCAGTTGCCGTGAGCGCCTCATTTACTAACGGTATTACCACGTCATTGAAACAGCTCGTCTGCTGCTTAGGGCTTGGCCACGAGCACATGACCGTTCTGGAGAGCTTAGAAAGCGGTTTGATGGGGTCTGCTTCGAAGAAACAGGCATGCACAGCAGTCCTTTTAAAGAAATAACTTTCACTTTTCTCTGGCTGTATTTTTGAGCTGTAATGGGGCAAGTCCACTGACTACAAGCTTTGGATTTAACGAACCCAATCCACATGACCGTCAAGTTCATTATAAGTGGGCTCGACTGTATACCGCTGTCTACAATCATGAGGTTATGTAGTACAGCTCCTTATCTGAACAGTATTATTGTCTCTCGCCATAGTTGCAAATGGTCTTTGTTATGCTTGCTTGTCGCTGATACTTATGCTGCCGCTACTGTGCTGCATAAGTAGCCTCACAATTTTTTTATTGCATCTTTCATATGCTGAATTGAGAGGCAAAAGCTCTGCTGTGTTTGGCTGTACTTTTTGCAATTACTTAGTGTGCGTATGATGCCTACAAACTGAAACACAAGTGGTCAATGCATTGGCTGTGTCGTCATGCACTGGATATGCTATAGCACCCATTCTTCAACCAAATACATAGGCCTGCACAACATGCATGCACTATGCGACTTGTGAGACATCGTCCTGTGACGTAGTATCAGTGGCACAGTACCTGGCCTTGCCACCGCTGTGGCTCACCGGTTACGGTGCTTGGCTGCTGACCCAACCATCAGATGTGGGTTCGATCCCGGCCGCGGTGGCCGAATTTAGATGTAGGCGAAATTCCAGAGGCCTGTGTACTGCGCAATGTCAGTACATGTTAAAGAACCCCAGGTGGCCGAAATTTTCAGAGCCTTTCACTGTGGCGTCCCTTATAGTCTGAGTCACTTTGGGACATTAAACCCCCATAAAACCACAAAACTTTTTCTTCTGAATCATTCACTCACTGCTGTTTCTGTATGCATTCAAATTTTAGATCACTGATTATGAATAAATTCCATACCTTTTGAAAAATGGCCATCAATGACTTCCTTTCACTTGGGCTGACACCATGCTTGGCAAGCGTCAGCCACCGCCACTCAGCCTGTGCCACATGAAAGTGGCATAGGAGCTGCCTGGCTTCTGGCCAGTTGTCAAGAATTGCTGCTTTCTCAGCAGCACTGTTGTCAGTCATGAAAGTCTCTGGTGCCTGCAGACAAGAAATAGCCACATACTGACAGCTGTGCAACAGCTAAGTCATTCCCATGACAGATATATGCGGGTGCCGGATAAGTTGATAACCAGATAACCTTGCTACATTACCCTGTGTTGCTATGATGATATTTTTCACTTCGGTTTTGATGGCATTACTGAAAGGGTCCTAACTCTGTGCATGCATAATCTATATCCAGCTTGATATTAAAATGTAGAGGTGACATTTACACAGTGTAGTTCACATGTCAGACACTTCAGCTCTACAGCTTGTTCATTTGTGGCTCAAATTTTAAATGAAATGGACTGCTACTGACCTGACAGGTTGAGCAAGCCGGAGTTTAGGCAGCATTTGGTATGGGCTTGCATTAACTCAGATTTTTTTTTATCAAACAAGGTGAAAAGTCCAAGATTTTGAAGTTTGCAGAGTGTCACACCTCCTCTTGCAGCAAACTGTTGAAGCTTAAAAGTTGTAGGCGTGGCTTGTAGCCAATGCTGATATTGTTAAGAAGTGCCTCTTGGAGCTTGCAGAAAGTACAGGCTGGAGCAGACCCATATTCTGAACCAATGTTGCCTAACTCATGTAATCTGCAATTACCTGGCATTCTTTCAAACAACATGCAGTAAGTATGATTTTCAATTTTCCTGTGCCCATCTCGCAGCCTCCAAAGCAAAAGGGGTAGTTGTGCTTCGGGAGCTCGAAGCCAGCTGAGTAGCCCTGAGTAGTCTGTCTGCTGTGCACAATGACTGCTATGGGTACAGCACCAGCTGATGTCGCTGTCAGCATAACTGTCACGCTGCTTCTTGTTGAGTCACATGACGCCGTGGAATCAACGAAGATGACTTCAGAGGATGATTCAAGCAGCTGGGCACGCCTCATGATTGCAGTTACCAGGAGAACTGCCCAGCTTCCTGCCCCTCCCTCTGAGTACACCTTCAACTCCTTCATAAAAACGGGTTTTGATGGTTTAGTATGGCATAACATGAAAGCATAGTTTGTGTTGCAAAACAAATTATCACCTTTATGAGACACTGAGAGCAAATTGAAGTTTTCCTGCATCAATGGATTACTGTTATGTGGACGACGAGCATATTTTCAATGAAAACAAAATATTTTTTGTGTGGTAGGAAGGACAATAAAGTGAGAGATGGGTATTGTCAGGTGAGATTTTTTGTTCTATAGAACAGAGGGTTAGGTGCCTGAATAATCTAACTTTTTGTACCGCTATTAGCTGTCCACTTTCATCTCACCAGGAAAATAAGACAGCTAAATGTGCAAAATAAAACTAAAAGATCTCTCAACAGATTGTCGTCAGCATCGTTGCAAGTTTTTATCAAAGTACTCCAAAAATACTCCACTGTTAACTCCTAATTATTTTTTTAACAAAAACATGCTTGTACTGTATGTTCTCCAAGTTTGGTGGCCATGCAATATTCCTTTCCAGCGCAAATATTTTTTAAAGTTACCATTTCCGTGGCCTCTGTTCAGGTGATGGCTGTATCACCTATAATCAAGACTGCATTTTTGGCCTCAAAAACATTCCTCATGCATTAAAACTTTCTGGCCACTTCACTGACAAAATTTTCATGCTGTATTAGGTCATCCTAGCATTTTATGAAAGGACTCGTTTTCAGTTGGGCCTTCAGCCATGCAAGCCAGATATGCTTGTTCACATATTTATGCTCACTGCCTGCTAGGTGGATGTGTTACATTGTAGTTTTCTAATAATTGGCTGAAAAAGTTTAGGGCATATTGCTTTTGTAGTGCACAGAACAAATATTTGTCACTAACTTGTTGTGTTAAAGAAAGCTATCTCCTGACATTACAGGCCTGAATAAATTTTTTGCATTAAATAGATTGCTAAAGGTGCACTATGGTAGGCAACATTTTTGGCATCTTTGTGTAAACAAGGTGAGAGCTGGAAAATTTTTCTCTTATTTATTGATAGGTGCTTTTAATTCCCAGTATCTATGTGTCGCAATCGAGAAAGCGGTCATGCTTACTACATTGTTGCTGTTAATTGTCCACCCTCATCAGTACATTCAGTAGGCTAATGAGACACATATTTGAACTTGTTTCACTTGTTCCAGGGCAGTAATAATGCATTTAGCTTTAAGTATGTGTCTAGTTACAACAACACAACCTGGCAAAAGTGACGGCATTCTCTCCTTTTCTCATATGGTCTAATGTTGTGTCCATAATTATTGATTCTCAATTCAGCTCTGCACTTGTGCTGATTGCGCCAGTTTGTGTTGAAGTGGCACAGAATAAGAGACTGCTGGAGGACATCACAACTCAGCCTGCTTTTAGTGATGAGAGACAAGAGGTCCTGCTGTATTGCTAGTTTAGCAGCATTGTGCATGGATGCTCCCGTGCTGTGGTGTGGTCACTGAGCAAAGCAACTAGACTGGAAACTCTTACAAAATCGGTTTAGCCTTCATACTGACATGGCTACTTGTTAGCCACAGGGTGATATACAGAAAGGAACCCTTGTGGAGGGTCAGAAATAAACTTCCCGAAGCAGCAGCATTTTATTCCAACTGGCAAGTGGCATCCAAAAAAAAGGGGGTTTCCTTTAACATGTTGTACAAAGGTTTGTATCACTCACACTGAGATATCTACTATCAGGATCTCCTCCTGTTTTCGCTCACCTTGTTCAGCATACTCAGGAATCTTCTGCAGCCTCCCCAGTGGTTCGGAAACTGTGCCGTAATGCTCCTGTCGTCAGCTCTTGTACATATGGTAAACAGCCCTTTTGGTTGGGTTAAGTGCACCACTGGCAAGTTTCAGCAGGCCTCCAGTGTCACCTTCAACACACAGAGATGCTTCGTGAAGGCGTATCGCATCAGCCGGGGTAAGTCCATCGGCAAAGTACTGATGCAAAAGTTGTTTTGTGCCTTCACTGCATCACAGAAGGCGAAGAGCAGCTGCACCTGCTGTTGCATGATTGTGCAGAGTGTGCAACTTGATCACTGCACATAGCGGGGGGTCTCTTCGCAGATATGCGTCATTCTTCTGCGTGTTATAGTTGACTTTTTTTATCTTTATGTCGATCATTGCCTTGCAGTTTGTTGTTCACTTGGAGGATTTTTTGTTCTTGTTGAGGTGATGGAGGTGGCACCTCCACACTTTGTGGCACACCATTCTGCAAAGGACACATGTTCATTCTATAACACACCACTTTCTTCAATTTTCTAATCTGCACATTGATATACAGTGGACTAAACTAACGTTAGGTGTGCATGTTTCGCTAGCATTGCTAAAAACTGCATCCTTTAAGCTATTTTTGTATGTATCCTGCCACACCGCTCTGACAATGCGTGTGACTTCCTCCAAACTTAAATTATAGTACACACAAAAAAAGTCAAAAGAATATAACTACAAATCATTAATCATGTTTGAAGTCTAGCCTGCAACAAATTTATCCTGTTTCTGAACCTGTTTCTGAACCTGTTTCTGAACAGCTTTTTCGTTCCAGATAAGGTAGCTTTCCTGCATCTCATGTTAACCGTGATTTCGTGTCGCGAGAACTTACTTTGAACAAAAAGTACCCTGACGTTATGGAATGCACCTCTTGAGATGCTATTCGACCAAGATGGGGAAATATTGTGGGAAAGGCAGCTCGTGGTTGTGAACTGCTATTTAGACCATATTTCGTCACTTCAAGCTTGCTTTCCTGCAAAGCTGCAGCTCGCCTACAAATGTGCAGTGTGTATACAAACTACCTTGCGGTTCGATGCCCCCCCCCCCCCCACGGGAGGGAGGGGGCAAGGTAGCACATTTAGATTCTAGCTAACTGTTCAGGTTTGGATTGGACAGTTAACGTTGACTAAAATAATTTGCAGACAGCAATAATTAAATTGCCTGGCAGTTTGTTATCTCAGAGGATTTTCATGAACTACTAAAGAGATTTTTTTTAATGTGTTGCCAAACTGCAGAAAGCACGGAGTAAACAATGCAGACCTACTTTTGACATTTTCCCTCCTTTTGGGCGCTGCAGATGATGCATGATGTGTTCGCAGCAGCACTGTAACATTTCACCCACTCCGAGGCCCTTTCTTCGCTGGGAATGTCGCTTCGCAAAACGACAGTGCCCGTTCTCGAAGCAGAAACATCCCGGAGGCATTGCCAACCGAAGCTAAGGTCTTCATCGGGAGGAGCATTCATTCATTCATTCATTCATTCATTCATTCATTCATTCATTCATTCATTCATTCATTCATTCATTCATTCATTCATTCATTCATTCATTCATTCATTCATTCATTCATTCATTTTGAGTAGCAGGCCAGATATTCATTTTTCCGGCCAACCTCTCTGCCTTTCCCGTCAATAAATCCTCCTCCTCCTCTGCTAAAAAAAAATTTCGTTTTGTGCATATGTATATGAACACAGTGGTTGGCTTATTGCAACGCAAAACACAGCGGTTACTTGTGCTAAATTTCTAGTATGGTTGGAAATTATTTGTCAGGTGGGCTATACCTGAGCGATTATGTGATTACATTGACACAGAAAAATAATGTTATGGGCGATGCATGA
The DNA here is from genome assembly GCF_055824585.1 of Amblyomma mixtum. Taxonomy (NCBI): domain Eukaryota; kingdom Metazoa; phylum Arthropoda; class Arachnida; order Ixodida; family Ixodidae; genus Amblyomma; species Amblyomma mixtum. Next base: position 254,577,639 of record NC_143014.1, on the reverse strand, counting down.
GCCCTGCCTGCACGAGTGCATCGAAAAAATATGCTACAAGGTACGTACTGCTTTCAGAAATGTTTACAGCGCTCCCCAGTGCACATGAACGTGAAGATATGAAACTTCATTTTCATTGGCATGTATTTTTAAAACAGTGGTACCCGGCAGTCAGCTTTGGCAGGAGGTACCGGATGGGAGTGCGACGCGTTTAAACAAAACTTGCAGGGATATTTTTCTCATTTCACACCCTACCTATCAAGGCGCTCGTTCATTAGCAGTTGGCGAGTGCTTTGGAGAAAAGTTTTACAGAGTATGTAACGTCATTTAGAAGCTATCTTTTTTTAAAACGTCACGATGAATGTGGCGAATGCGGGCATGCTCCCAACAGGCGCCTCCGCCTGCAGGGTGTTGCACAAACTTCTCAAAGTCCGACGTGCTGCCAGTGCTGCCGCGTATGCCACATTTACTCGCTAATGCGATCATTCAAGTTAGACAACCGACACAGCTGTACACGAAAAGTTCACAAATGGCGCGGTCGAGAGCGAAACGCGTACCCCAGCAGACGACAGAGTTCCACGCTGTTCCGTAGGCAACTCTAGAACGCCCCCTATGATGTTTGCAAACACTGCCTGCTGTTCCCACCTTTATTCTGAAAATGCCCTAGGAATAGTAAAAGTAACTTTTTTGTCAACAGAAAGTCCAACCTTGTGAATCACACCACAACGCGCGCGAGTTCCTTGCTGCTTTTCTTTTATTTTTCAACGCAGTAAAGGCGGCGCGACAAACGCAGCCGATGTAGGAAGTCGATTGCTGGGAGCAAGTTTTATTGCAGCAAAAACATGTTCTGAACAAAAGTTTTTTGGTTTACATATAATTCCAATACGTTTTAACATAATTCCAATACGTTTTAACAACATATAGGATGTAACTTTTGTTTTCTTACTATTTATGTTTGAAGTGACGTAACCGGAACTTCCGCCGCTGCCGCCGCGGTGGCTCAGTGGCTATGGTGCTCGGCTGCTGACCCGGAAGACGCGGGTTCGATCCCGGCCGCGGCGGTTGAATTTCTTTGGAGGAGAAATTCTAGAGGCCCGTGTACTGTGCGATGTCAGTGCACGTTAAATAACCCCAGGTGGTCGAAATTTCCGGAGCCCTCCACTACGGCGTCTCTCATAGCCTTAGTCGCTTTGGGACGTTAAAACCCCATAAACCAAACCAAACCAAACCAAACTTCCGCTGCTGCACTTTCGGGCGAACGGAAAGACGCACCGGCCGGACCGGGCCAACAGCGTCGATAACGCCACCTCGCGAGAGGGACACGAATGGGGCCACATTTGGCCGCTGAGCTGCAGCGGAGTTTGCAAACTGACCAGGTAATCTATTAACGTTGGCCCGTAGGGCGTGCTCATTGTGCTTAAGCGGGAGCTCGCCTCGTCCAGCTTTGTCGGCCAGAATCCTGAAGATGCATCCGGAGTAGCTAAGAATTTAGCTCCGTGTAGCCGCGGTAACATATCTTCTAACGTCGGCACGTGGTAGTGCTCTGTGAGAAGCGCCTATTTAAATCAGATTGGTCTAAGCGTATGCGTACTTTTCTTTCTTTGCTACTACAACCATGTGACTAGAGCAGGGACGCTATTACGAGTTTTTGTCTCAATTTTGAGACTCTGACGTCAAAATGACGACCCCGCGAGACGTTGACCGCGGAATCAACCAATTATCAGCGAGGTTGTGGTGGCTAATAGTAGGGTTCCACACAGGAAGCATTTAGTTGCGCAATAAGTGACCGTATGCTAACATTTTGCTGTAACCACGCCATTAATAAAATGAACAATGTTTTATTTTCCCAACAAACTGTGTTTCAAACCTAACAACATGAAACAAAACAAGAAGCTTTCTCAGCTTTACAATTAAGTTTGCTCTTCAGTCATTTTTGCTGCCGCGAGGATGTGCTGACGCTGGAAAAGCGTCGGTAGCGTCGGCTAGGTGGCATCAGCTGCCCCCTGATTCAAAGGATTCAGCCTTATCCCTCCACGCACATATTCAACCATCGTAAACATGGCAGCCAGAAAAAAAATAAGCTGATTCGACGGCTGTCCTTTTTTTTACACACTACATAGAATCAAGGTACTGTGCGGACGTCCTAAGTGCGCGGAAAAATCTATTTAAAGGCAGTGATTGCTACGGGTCTGCCGAGATCAATTTGCAACGAGCGCTTGGCTCGAAAATCGGCGAAGGCAGCTTTAAGGCAAGTTCACACTGGCGAGTTGCAAACGTCGCGCTAGTATTCTAGGCGACAGATGTCGGTCAATTAGTTACGGTTTGCAAAGCACATGTAAAGCGGGGAGGGAGCGTAAAAAATCGTTTCAAGCCTGTCGCGCGACCTCCGTGACTCGCCAGTGTGAACTCGCCTAGCCTGCTATCGATGGCAAATGTGCTCCAAGGGCGATGCGTGATTCTATTTATTTTTGTTCCGAAAATACCCGGCGACCATGAATAATCACACTGCAGCAACTCTGCCGACATACGGAAGCAGACCGGTGCAGCTGCTGGGAGCTTGCAATCTCACTGCGGGAATTAAGAGCCGGCACGCCCGGTCACTGCGGCAGCAATCACTCTTCCGCCTCGTAACCAACTCATGCCGCCCGCTTCGAGTTAAGCACTTGATATTCGTGTTGGTGTTGTTGCCGTTCCGTTCGGATGATGCTCGGATGACGTCGCCGGGGATATGCGGTGCGAAAGTTTATGCCAAGGAAGTCCTCCTTCGCCGCCGCCTTGTCTTGGGGGTCTCGCCGGAAAGCGCGCACCTTCTGCGACATAACTTTGACAGTGGTCTCCGCAACTCACCGCAAACACTTGCTCACAGTCGGTTGGGCTACGCCGACGTTTACTTCATTTCCTACGGTGTCTTGAAACCCACCGGCGGCGAAGGCGCGCACAGCACTTGCGACTCCACTGACCGCGCACTCACCCGCACACCTCAAAGTTCAACGGCGAGTTCGTCGAACAGCCATTATGCTCCTTCCTATGTCAAAACGTCGAAACAACTCGTCCGGCACGTCAAAACCGTCTTCATGCACCCTCTTACACCGTTGCTCGCTCGGCCACCGGCGATATAAACAACCGCCATTTTCTGTCTCAAGCGGTTAGAGACCACTCGTTCTAATCCCGAAAAATCGTCTCAATCGGCTCGCATAATTAGGTAAGCAACGTCAACACTTCTGCACGTTTATGACAACGGCCAGTGACGCAAAAAACCAATATGGCCGCTGGTCACGGCCGACCATTAGGAACGGGGCAAATGAGACACTTTTTGAGACACTTTCCGATTGAGACGATTTTGAGCGACTCGTAATTGCGCCCCAGGAATTTGGTTCTGTTACCTTAGCAATGGCGCCGTCGTCCTCCATCTGGTCCAGTTCAACTCGGACGCGCTCTTGAAGGGCGATAGCGATTCGTTGCGCTGGCTTGACGACATCGAGATTCAGGTTTCAGCTCCATGTGGTAGGCAACGTCTTTGACTTCTCGCAGCCCATGGAACACATCTCCAAATCTTTCTGGTGTTTCCTTAGTTTGGGAGGCGTCCACGGTGTTTATGAGGCCAATCAGCTGTAAGCTTTCAGCCACCTTGCGACTCAATGTAACAGGAACTGCTTGTTTCACGATAAAGAATAGCGCCGTGGTAGACTGCGCTGCACTGGCTACATAAGCTCAATCTTCTCCGTCGCCTTTTCTGTTTGCCCGAAAAAGGACCGTAGAGCAGAGTAGCAGTCTTTTGCTGGCTTTGTAGTTATCGTTCTAAGCGTCCCTTAGGGCATGACGGAACAGCTGGCTTCGGTGTGAGTTTTTTAAGCGTACGGCGGAACCTGCGATGTCGGCAGCCGCTGACCAGCGGTTGTGGCCATCAATTGCGTTGACTTCCAGGTTTGAAGGAAATAACCGTCGTCCTCTGCCATTTCCACCTGTTTTATCCTGCATCCTTGGCCCCTCGGTCTCGCTTCTGGTTGACGACACCCGCGTGTGAACTGCTTTCGGTCGCCACACTTGTTACAGCGTTTGTCTTGCGGATGGCACTTTGCTGTTTCATGTTGCGTGAAACAGCAGTCTGGACAAATTATGAGACTAGCGTTTGATTTCACAGCATATACGCTGTCCTCATCTGTTGCCCTCACTTCTGCTTTCCCGATCTCGTTAAAGTGGTCCTTCGCTTGTTCTGTGGCTCGCCATATTTCCACTGTTTTGACACAACGGATTTTCAGGCAGAAGATTCTTCTGCAGGCCCTTATCTTTGACTCCTAGAATTATTCGACGGCGCAGTAGTCTGTCCTCTAGCTCTCCGAATTCGCACAAGCGAGCAAGATGTCTGATATCGATTAGCCACTCGTTAAAAGATTCGCCCTCACGTTGATCTCGTACGCATACTTACAGAACGTGAAACGCTTTCTGGGTCCGCATTATCAGACCACTTTAACTCCCACTTTGCCAGCAGACCACTTTGCAGCAGACAATACAACTGCCCAGAAACCATGTTTTTGAAACCGACGGACATAGGTCAGCACACTCATTCAAGAGTGCGCTCATATCGCCTCACTTGTGAGTAGTCATGTGTGTGAGTGGACGTGAGTGTGAGTGCGAGTAAGTGCATGTGAGTGTGAGTGGTCATTAGTATGAGTGCTAGCGAGAGGATGTGAATGTCAGTGGAGAAGAGTGAGAGTGCGAGTGAGTGGATCTTAGTTTGTGCGGCCGTAAGTGTGAGTGAGTGGATGTGAGTGTGAGTGTGAGATCAGTGGGGGTAAATATGAGTGGTGATTGTACATCAGTGGGTGCGAGTCGATGTGAGCGCATGTGAGTGGTGGGTGGATGCGACAGCGATCCTTGCAACGTGTGTTTCGCGACGACGGTATCCACTTAACTATTTTCAGGTTGAGAACACAGGAAAGCAAATATTCACTCCCAAGCGTGTTCGAGGCAGCAAAGACATCATTCCGGTTTCTTTGGACGCACGAAGCAGACGATTCCGCTGGCACGGGAACGGCAGTCTTTCGTTGCTGTATGCATTACTAGTTGACCGTTGGCATGGGCGCAGGCTCTGCATCGGTGCAGTGAGCCACTACTGCTTCTCTCAGATCCTTTGGTGGAATTCCACATTGCTATTGCTAGTAATGCAGGTGTTTCTTGTAACGCCTCCCACACAGCTCGAGCTAATATTACCATGTAGTGGTCACTGCAGTATACGGAGAGCAGGAAGACAGCAAAAGTTGCTTCAAAACAAAACTATTTATTCGGGCTGACTTCCGCCCACAAAGACCGGCATGAGTCGGCGGCAGCGCAGCAACAAGCGTGCTCGGCGGTCGTCGAAACTAATGCCCGCCGCCCTCGGCCTTGCTCATTTTAAAGCTGACAGCGAACTTGAGAAATAGAGCATGGAAAGTTACTAGAACATGCTGGAACAATCTAGAATCGGCGTTGCCTGGATGCGGTTAATCGAGATACATCTGGGCGCGTCTTGCACCAAAAGAAAGTGATAAAGCGGTGTTTCGGCAGCTTTGAAGGATGAAGAAACAAACACTGCAAAGATTCGCGGCATTACTCCCCTCTCAAAGAAGCATCGACCCTATGCTTTAAAACATATATGCCGACTACAAACAAATAAAACAGATTGTGCAAAAATAAACGCCTAGTGTGGAAACACAGCGTCTTTTAGCGCCCATAATAGGGTCTTAGACGGACGACATGGACAATTCCTCGTCGTATGCGGCTCCGCTGTGATGCTGGAGGCAGGATGCTACATGTCGGAATTCCTAGATGCTACATATTTTGCTACATATGGGAAGAATGGGCAACTACTACCTTCACTATTCCCTGAACAATACCTTACAATATTCCAATATTCAAAATATTTATCCAATATTGCTGGATATGTCACAGCTTTTTGTCATGTAGGCCGCAACATTGGGAATGTTGAAATATAATCTCAAACTGAAAGTGAAGTTTTTTATGTGTACATCTGTAATGCGGCCCAATTCAAGTTTTAAAAGCTTTAACAGATACAGCTTTTGAACAGTGCAAGATAAGGAAAGATATAAGGAAAATATAAATTTTAATATGTAAATTCAATATGAAATGCAAACAAACTTGAAGTCTTGCGTTCCAGTCAAAATGTTCCGGCGTTTGAGAAATCCTCCATAGACTGCGGTGCTGGAGAACTGCGTAACCCAGTTTGAAAATTACATTGAGGCATATTGCCACGGACCTGGCTCGAGCTACCTGCGCGCTAAGCCGTGACGAGGACGAAGTGGTCGCGTTCGCGTGAGGCGCGCTCGAGCTGGCTCTGTTCTGGGCGATTAAAAACTTCGGCCGTTCTGCGGTCCCCCTCTACGTCTACGACTGTTCTCCGTTTGGCCTGTGACATCTGGTGGAGGTGCTGGGTATTCTCGGCTGATGTTCCATCTTTCCTCGGAGAGCCGAAGCACAAGCCCGGTGCCTCTTGTGCGAACCCCCGTCCATCGTGTCAGCCGCAGGCTCCGCGGCTTGTCTCCAGAATTCGGACTCCAGCCTCAAGAGAGCGCACCCATGGCTACGACCACGGCAGCAAGGTCAGACAGCGCCCCGTTCATACCTGCTTCTTTTGTGAGCCTGCAAAATCCCCGGATCCCGAAGCCCTTTCACGGCGGATACTCGGAGGACGCCCAAGACTGGCTTGATCAGTTCGAGCGCGTTGCGCGTTTCAACGGCTGGGACGACAGTGCTAAGATCCGGAACGTCTACTTCAGCTTAGAAGACGCCGCTCGGATCTGGTACGAAAACCGCGAGACGAGTCTAACGACGTGGCAGGGCTTTCGTCGCCAGCTGTTGGAGACTTACACCAGCAGCGACCGCCGTGAACGGGCCGAGCGTGAATTGACCGCTCGCATTCAGCTACCAAACGAGAACGTAGCGATGTACGTGGAGGAAGTGACGCGCCTCTGCAACCGAGCGGACCCGACCATGACGGAAGAGAAAAAGCTCAGACACCTGATGAGAGGCGTGAAAGAGCAATTGTTCTGCGGTCTTGTGCGAAGCCCGCCCAGAACAGTCGCCGAGTTCCTCTCCGAGGCTGTGCTCATGGAGAGGGCGCTCCAGCAACGGTACAATTTCTACGACCGGCAGCTAAACCCCATCTCGGCTCTACACCCCCTGGATGCTGCTTCGGGGGCCAATACAAGCTCCCTTCGGGACATCGTGCGTTCTGTGGTCCGTGAGGAGCTGCAGAAACTTCAGGGGATTTTTCCTGTGGACGCTCTGACT